>NC_061515.1:31360000-31367500 GCF_022379125.1 Scophthalmus maximus
TGTTTTTTACAGAATAACCTCATGTGTGAATTAAACGTGATTATGGAGATGAAGAATAATTCATGTTATTAATGATGGATTTGATAATACACCATCTGGTGTAAATAGATTTAGTTGAAAACACAAACTGGTCCCTGATCTGAAGTCGAGTCACATGACGAGTTCTTCACGACGTGAAACTAGAAACTGATTCTACCGGAGAAGAATTAATTTGTTAAAATTTTTTTTTATTCTGACTCGATTGTTGGAGCGACATGGGGACGGATCAGGATCCAGAACCGGATCAGGTTCCAGAACCGGTTCAACACGTTGTTGTTGGTGTTGTTGGTGTTGCTGGTTTTGTTGGTGTTGTTGGTGTTGTTGGTGGTGGTGTTGTTGGTGTTGTTGGTGTTGTTGGTGTTGGTGTTGTTGGTGGTGGTGTTGTTGTTGGTGGTGTTGTTGGTGGTGTTGTTGGTGGTGTTGTTGGTGTTGTTGGTGTTGTTGGTGTTGGTGTTGTTGGTGGTGGTGTTGTTGTTGGTGGTGTTGTTGGTGGTGTTGTTGGTGGTGGTGTTGGTGGTGTTGTTGGTATTGTTGGTGGTGTTGTTGGTGGTGTTGTTGGTGGTGTTGTTGGTATTGTTGGTGGTGTTGTTGGTGGTGTTGTTGGTATTGTTGGTGTTGGTGTTGGTGTTGGTGTTGTTGGTGTTGGTGTTGTTGGTGGTGTTGTTGGTGGTGGTGTTGTTGGTGTTGTTGGTGTTGTTGGTATTGTTGGTGGTGTTGTTGGTGGTGTTGTTGGTGGTGTTGTTGGTGTTGGTGTTGTTGGTGTTGTTGGTGGTGTTGTTGGTGGTGTTGTTGGTGGTGTTGTTGGTGGTGGTGTTGTTGGTGTTGTTGGTGGTGTTGTTGGTGGTGTTGTTGGTGTTGTTGGTGTTGTTGGTATTGTTGGTGGTGTTGTTGGTGGTGTTGTTGGTGTTGGTGTTGTTGGTGTTGTTGGTGGTGTTGTTGGTGGTGTTGTTGGTGGTGTTGTTGGTATTGTTGGTGGTGTTGTTGGTGGTGTTGTTGGTGGTGGTGGTGGTGTTGGTGTTGGTGTTGGTGTTGTTGGTGTTGGTGTAGTTGGTGGTGTTGTTGGTGGTGGTGTTGTTGGTGTTGTTGGTGTTGTTGGTATTGTTGGTGGTGTTGTTGGTGGTGTTGTTGGTGTTGTTGGTGGTGTTGTTGGTGGTGTTGTTGGTGTTGGTGTTGTTGGTGTTGTTGGTGGTGTTGTTGGTGGTGTTGTTGGTGGTGGTGTTGTTGGTGTTGTTGGTGGTGTTGTTGGTGTTGTTGGTATTGTTGGTGGTGTTGTTGGTGGTGTTGTTGGTGGTGTTGTTGGTGTTGGTGTTGTTGGTGTAGTTGGTGGTGTTGTTGGTGGTGGTGTTGTTGGTGTTGTTGGTGTTGTTGGTATTGTTGGTGGTGTTGTTGGTGGTGTTGTTGGTGTTGTTGGTGGTGTTGTTGGTGGTGTTGTTGGTGTTGGTGTTGTTGGTGTTGTTGGTGGTGTTGTTGGTGGTGTTGTTGGTGGTGGTGTTGTTGGTGTTGTTGGTGGTGTTGTTGGTGGTGTTGTTGGTGTTGGTGTTGTTGGTGTTGTTGGTGGTGTTGTTGGTGGTGTTGTTGGTGGTGGTGTTGTTGGTGTTGTTGGTGTTGGTGGTGTTGTTGGTGGTGTTGTTGGTGTTGTTGGTGTTGTTGGTGTTGGTGTTGTTGGTGTTGTTGGTGTTGTTGGTATTGTTGGTGGTGTTGTTGGTGGTGTTGTTGGTGGTGTTGTTGGTGTTGGTGTTGTTGGTGTTGTTGGTGGTGTTGTTGGTGGTGTTGTTGGTGTTGGTGTTGTTGGTGTTGTTGGTGGTGTTGTTGGTGGTGTTGTTGGTGTTGTTGGTGTTGTTGGTATTGTTGGTGGTGTTGTTGGTGGTGTTGTTGGTGTTGGTGTTGTTGGTGTTGTTGGTGGTGTTGTTGGTGGTGTTGTTGGTGGTGTTGTTGGTATTGTTGGTGGTGTTGTTGGTGGTGTTGTTGGTGGTGGTGGTGGTGTTGGTGTTGGTGTTGGTGTTGGTGTTGTTGGTGTTGGTGTAGTTGGTGGTGTTGTTGGTGGTGGTGTTGTTGGTGTTGTTGGTGTTGTTGGTATTGTTGGTGGTGTTGTTGGTGGTGTTGTTGGTGTTGTTGGTGGTGTTGTTGGTGTTGTTGGTGGTGTTGTTGGTGGTGTTGTTGGTGGTGGTGTTGTTGGTGTTGTTGGTGGTGTTGTTGGTGGTGTTGTTGGTGTTGGTGTTGTTGGTGTTGTTGGTGGTGTTGTTGGTGGTGTTGTTGGTGTTGGTGTTGTTGGTGTTGTTGGTGGTGTTGTTGGTGGTGTTGTTGGTGGTGGTGTTGTTGGTGTTGTTGGTGTTGGTGGTGTTGTTGGTGGTGTTGTTGGTGTTGTTGGTGTTGTTGGTGTTGGTGTTGGTGGAACCTCCGACGTCAGAGTCTGATGATTATTTATTTATTTAATATTGGTTAATTAAAGAAACAGTTTCCTTCTGCCAGCGGAGCGGAGACGACCCAAACTTCTTCTTCTGAGGTTTATTGTCAGTCTGGTTGTTGCACCACTGCCTCCACTGGTGAGAAGTGTGAACTACGTCAAATGTTTCACAACGTGTCGCGACCAAACTCTGATCGAACCTCAGAAGTTTGAATCATCACAAGAGACAGGACAGAAAAGCTGTTGTCACCGAGGCAAATAGGAAAAGAGAGAGAGCCATCACGGCAACTGAGCCTTTGGCAGCCGTCAGACCTAACGTGTTGTCTGTTGTCTCCAGATGAAGGTGGAGGGGTCACAGGGGTCACAGGGGTCACAAACGCAGACGCAGACGGACAGGGAGTCTGGCCCAGCGGTCCGGTCCAGTGGCGGCGGCGGCAGTATGGCGGCATCCGAGCGCTGCATGTCACGGCTGCTGAGCGCGGTGGAGAGCGAGCTTCAGGCGGGACGGGAGAAGGGCGACCCGACGGAGCGCGAGCTGAAGGTGGCGCTGGAGGACGCCGAGCTGTGGAGGAAGTTTCAACACATCACCAACGAGATGATCGTCACCAAGACCGGACGGTACAACACCGAAGGTCGTGAGGGTCAGGAGGGTCGGAGGTCAGGAGGTCAGGAGGGTCGCGAGGTCAGGAGGGTCAGGAGGTCAGGAGGGTCGGGAGGGTCAGGAGGTCAGGAGGGTCAGGAGGTCAGGAGGGTCGGGAGGTCAGGAGGTCAGGAGGGTCAGGAGGTCGGGAGGTCAGGAGGGTCGGAGGTTGGGAGGGTCAGGAGGTCAGGAGGGTCGGGAGGTCAGGAGGTCGGGAGGTCGGGAGGGTCAGGAGGTCGGGAGGTCAGGAGGGTCAGGAGGGTCGGGAGGTCAGGAGGTCAGGAGGGTCGGAGGTTGGGAGGGTCAGGAGGTCAGGAGGGTCGGGAGGTCAGGAGGTCGGGAGGTCGGGAGGGTCAGGAGGGTCGGGAGGTCAGGAGGGTCAGAAGACAGTCAGACAGACAGTCAGTCTGACTGTCTGATTGACGGTCTGACTGACTGTCTGACTGACTGTCTGTCTGTCTGTCTGTCTGTCTGACTGTCTGTCTGTCTGACTGACTGACTGACTGACTGACTGTCTGACTAACTGACTGTCTGTCTGTCTGTCTGACTGACTGCCTGACTGACTGTCTGACTATCTGACTGTCTGTCTGACTGACTGTCTGTCTGACTGACTGACTGACTGACTGACTGTCTGTCTGACTGACTGTCTGTCTGACTGACTGACTGACTGACTGTCTGACTGACTCTCTGTGTGACTGAATGACTGTCGTCTGTCTGACTGACTGACTGACTGACTGGGGGGGGGCTTGACCGCCGTCGCCCTGTCGTGGGCAAACATCCATTCACACCTGCAGAACCACTCGACTGCTGATGGAGGCTCGGTGTGTTGTCACATTATTAAAACATTAAAATATTCTAAAAGGTTTTCCATAAAAAAACAGGAGATCTTGAATTTAAAAAACACCTAAAATTAAGAAAAGTCCTTAAATCTTAAAAAAAGTTTCCTGAAAATGGAAATAATCAGTATATATATAACCTTGAGCTAAAAGTCTCAGAAGCTGATTCCACTGATGACGTCACTGATGACGTCACTGATGACGTCACTGATGACGTCACTGATCACGTCACTGATGACGTCACTGATCACGTCACTGATCACGTCACTGATGACGTCACTGATCACGTCACTGATGACGTCACTGATCACGTCACTGATGACGTCACTGATGACGTCACTGATGACGTCACTGATGACGTCACTGATGACGTCACTGATCACGTCACTGATGACGTCACTGATCACGTCACTGATCACGTCACTGATGACGTCACTGATGACGTCACTGATCACGTCACTGATCACGTCACTGATCACGTCACTGATGACGTCACTGATCACGTCACTGATCACGTCACTGATGACGTCACTGATCACGTCACTGATGACGTCACTGATGACGTCACTGATCACGTCACTGATCACGTCACTGATGACGTCACTGATGACGTCACTGATGACGTCACTGATCACGTCACTGATCACGTCACTGATCACGTCACTGATGACGTCACTGATCACGTCACTGATGACGTCACTGATGACGTCACTGATGACGTCACTGATCACGTCACTGATCACGTCACTGATGACGTCACTGATCACGTCACTGATGACGTCACTGATCACGTCACTGATCACGTCACTGATCACGTCACTGATCACGTCACTGTCTGACCGGTCTTTGTCCTCAGCCGTATGTTCCCGGTGCTGAAGGTCAGCGTCTCGGGCCTCGATCCCAGCTCCATGTACTCCCTCCTGCTCGACTTCGTCCCCGCCGACGACTGTCGCTGGAAGTTCGTCAATGGGGAGTGGGCGGCGGCCGGCCGGGCGGAGGGGGGCGGGGGCGGCGAGGGGCGGGGCCCTGGAGGGATCTACATCCATCCGGACTCGCCCAACTTCGGCGCTCACTGGATGAAGGCGGCTGTGACCTTCAACAAGGTCAAACTCACCAACAAGGTCAACGGAGCAGGACAGGTGAGGTCAGATGTCAGGACGGAACCTCCTTTATCCGTTCTGTTCATTTCTCTCCTTCCTCTTCCTCTCCTTCGTTTGTCCATTTACTTACTTTCTTTATTTCAGTATTTTACTAATCATTGATGTCTGTGTATATCTTCCCTCTCTTTCTCCTCTTACTCCTCCTCCTCCTCCTCCCCTTCATCTTCTTCGTCCCCCATCCCTCTCTTTCTCCTCCTCCTCCTCCCCTTCTTCTTCTTCATCCATCATCCCTCTCTTTCTCCTCCTCCTGCTCCCCTTCTTCTTCTTCGTCCACCATCCCTCTCTTTCTTCTTCTTCATCCATCATTCCTCTCTTTCTTCTTCTTCATCCATCATCCCTCTCTTTCTCCTCCTCCTCCTCCCCTTCTTCTTCTTCATCCATCATCCCTCTCTTTCTCCTCCTCCTGCTCCCCTTCTTCTTCTTCGTCCACCATCCCTCTCTTTCTTCTTCTTCATCCATCATCCCTCTCTTTCTTCTTCTTCATCCATCATCCCTCTCTTTCTCCTCCTCCTCCTCCCCTTCTTCTTCTTCATCCATCATCCCTCTCTTTCTCCTCCTCCTGCTCCCCTTCTTCTTCTTCGTCCACCATCCCTCTCTTTCTTCTTCTTCATCCATCATCCCTCTCTTTCTCCTCCTCCTCCTCCCCTTCTTCTTCTTCATCCATCATCCCTCTCTTTGTCCTCCTCCTCCTCCCCTTCTTCTTCTTCATCCACCATCCCTCTCTTTCTTCTTCTTCGTCCATTATCCCTCTCTCCATGTCAAGAGTGTCTCTTCACCCTCTCCTCCTCTCTCTCTCTCTCTCTCTCTCTCTCTCTCTCTCTCTCTCTCCTGCTCTGTATTGTATTGGAGTGGGCGAGAGACTACTACATCTAATTAACCACTTCAGTCTCTCTCTCGCGCTCACTTCACCTGCTCGCCCCCTCGTAACCACGGGAACAGGATAAACAGCTCTTAATTGGCCGGCAGCAGTTTAATGCACTTCCTGTCGAGAGCGGTTCACTCGGAGAGGCCTTCACACACACACACACACACACACAGCAAACACACACACACACACACACACACACACACACACACACACACACACACACAGCACTACGAAATTGGCAGTAATGTTGTTTATATTTACCCCATTATCCATGTGCAAACACGACACACACACACTCACACACACACTCTCTCTCTCGGGGCAGTAATGCAGAGTTGGAGCTCAGAGCTCGACTATAATGAAATAATTGCTCAGCTTATTTGTACATTATGGTAATTATGTTTTTTACTGGGAAATTAATTTACCCATCATGCTTCAGATGGACGAGAGAGAGAGAGGTAAACTATATTCAAACAGAGCCCACACACACTCCAGCTAATGTGGGCACTGCCACACACACACACACACACACTCACTCAGAGTCGGGGTCAGATGTGAAGCCAGCCTCTCAATCTGAATAGAAAACAGTTTGTTTTTGTGTGTCTGCCTCGAGGACTGGGATTGGTTAATTGGGCCTCGTTAGTGTGTGTGTGGGGGGGGGGGGGGGGGGGGGGGGGGGGGGGGTAGGTTGGAGAGGAAGACAAAGATGGCTTCTCTCCACAGAAGTGAGTGACTGGATTTAATTCATGTTTTTAAAAGTACAAAGAACTTTAGAGAACTGTAACACGGATCACTTACATATGTACCAGGTAGGACCAGGTGTGAGCAGGTATGACCAGGTATGAGCAGATAGGACCAGGTATGAGAAGGTGTGAGCAGGTATGAGCAGGTATGACCAGGTAGGACCAGGTGTGAGCAGGTATGAGCAGGTATGAGCAGGTAGGACCAGGTATGAGAAGGTGTGAGCAGGTATGAGCAGGTATGAGCAGGTATGACCAGGTAGGACCAGGTGTGAGCAGGTATGAGCAGGTATGAGCAGGTAGGACCAGGTATGAGAAGGTGTGAGCAGGTATGAGCAGGTATGAGCAGGTAGGACCAGGTATGAGAAGGTAAGACCAGGTGTGAGCAGGTGTGAGCAGGTATGACCAGGTATGGCCAGGTGTGAGCAGGTATGAGGAGGTGTGAGGAGGTATTAGTAGGTGTGAGCAGGTATGAGCAGGTGTGAGCAGGTATGAGCAGGTAAGACCAGGTGTGAGCAGGTATGAGCAGGTGTGAGCAGGTATGAGCAGGTATGACCAGGTATGACCAGGTATGAGCAGGTGTGAGCAGGTGTGAGCAGGAATGAGCAGGTAAGACCAGGTATGGCCAGGTGTGAGCAGGTATGACCAGGTATGACCAGTTAGGCAGGTATGACCAGGTGTGAGCAGGTATGACCAGGTATGACCAGGTATGAGCAGGTGTGAGCAGGTATGAGCAGGTAAGACCAGGTGTGAGCAGATATGAGCAGGTATGAGCAGGTATGACCAGGTGTGAGCAGGCATGACCAGGTGTGA
>NC_061515.1:31372500-31442500 GCF_022379125.1 Scophthalmus maximus
ACAGAAAACCTCTTATTCTGAATTAATACCGGAAGCTGACCTCAACGACCCGGACGTTGTCGCGGTTGCGTGTAACGTTTGAAAACCTTCCGGCTCCGAGACCGAGTGAAGCGACTTCACGTGTCTGTTGTGGATCAAACCGTCGTTTTACCACAAGGTCAGAATCATAATTCACTTTTCATGTTATTCCACTGTTTGTTTTGATGTTTGGTGAATGAACAAAAAGCGTTTTGACGTCAGTTTTTCACCGGAAGGGGATGAAACGCGATGCTAACGTGTTAGCATGAGGCTAAACACATCGTCTGGTTTCTAATGTTTTAAAGAAAAATGATCTGTTGGTTTATTAATGTCTGAATATGAAGATTGACGATTAACTTATAATTATATATATATTGAAGTTATAGACGGTGGACATATCAGAAACTTCACGAATATAGATTCATTATATCACATGTAGTTAGATTAATCTGTTCCGAAGTTATGAGACTTTTACTTGATCAAATATGTTTATATTCTTCATTCAAGTTCTTTACATTTGTTCGTATTTGTGTTTTCTTTTCATTTATAGTCATTTATTTATGGTTAAACTGTAAAATATCAAGACTTAATTACATTTCTTAAGGGTTTGAAAACAACATCTTAGGAACCGTTGATAATATCTATCTATCTATTTTTACATATGTTTATATATGTTTATATATCAGCTGATTTATGTACCTGAAATATTTTACTCCCTCCTGTAATTGTATTATCATGTAGTTCAACAGTAGAACACAAATTGATTGATTGTTTAGTTAAATTATGGTAATATGATAATGATACAAGATTATAACAATGGTAATGATGATACATATTATTGGTATTTATGGTTTATAGAGAAAAGGTCCAAAAATATGCAGCATGTGTCTGAATATTTTTATTGATTGTTGTAACTTATTGATCGACGATAAGTTTTTGAAGTCTTTTGCTTACTGTTTCTGTTCCCAGCTGCTGAAGCAGCAGGAAGTCATGGCTCACATCACCATCAACCAGTACCTGCAGCAGGTAACCTCTGACCCCTGACTGACCCCTGACCTTCACCCTCCTGACCCCTGCAGAGTAACTATGTGGTCGTTTTTTCCCTCCTGCAGGTTTATGAAGCCATCGACAACCACGACGGTTCGTTTTGCGCCGAGCTGCTCTCCTTCAAACACCCGCACGTGGCCAACCCGCGGCTCCAGGTGAGGCTCTGCCCCCTCAGGGACACACACTGACTGTTGCTAGGATACGGCCTCACTCTTCTCTCTCTGTGTGTGTGTGTGTGTGTGTGTGTGTGTGTGTGTGTGTGTGTGTGTGTGTGTGTGTGTGTCTGTCAGCTGGCCAGTCCAGAAGACAAATGTCAGCAGGTGCTGGAGCCGCCGTATGACGAGATGGTCGCCGCTCATCTCAGGTAGAGTCAGACTAGCAGTAAACTCTCTTTTGATTGACATCTCGGCGAGTAAATCGGCTCACTGTGAATTGAACCACAGGTAACCATAGCAACGGTCCTGTGTTACAGATGTACGTACGCCGTGGCCAACCACGACTTTGTGGAAGCCTACAAGTTCCAGACGCTCGTCGTTCAATATCCTTCATGATGAGAACACACACACACACACACACACACACACACACCAGCAGTAGCAGCCAATGGTCGATCAGTCCTGCTCCTTGACCAATCACGTCCTTCCTCCGAGCCTTCCAGTCCCACAAAGAGGAGAACTGGTGAGAACAGACACGTCACAGCTTCAACCTGAAGCTCAGATGAACACACCGACAGTGAACGCAGCCTCACTCACCTCTGTGTGTCTGTGTTCGCAGGGCTCTGCATGTGATGTTCGCTGTCACGCTGGATCTCAGGATTTTCGCCAACAACGTGAGAAACTAAATTAAACAATCAAATATATAAAAAACAAAAAGTTCTTTGTGTACAAGTGTGTGTGTGTCCACTGTCCAGGCGGAGCTGCAGAATAAGGCCAAAGGTCAACCTGGTGAAATGTTGGAGAAAGCAGCGGAACAGCTGATGAGCTGCTTCAGAGTGTGTGCCAGCGACAAGTCAGTACACACAGTGTCTCACACACACTCACACAGTGTCACACACACACACACACACACACACACACACACACTCAGTGTGTCTATAATCCCGTGTGGTCGTCGCCTGTGTGTGTGTTTCAGTCGTGCAGGTATCGACGACTCTAAGAAATGGGGGATGATGTTTCTGAGCAACCAGCTGTTCAAGATCTACTTTAAGGTCTGAACTGATCAATCAAACGTGAACCTTTAGTTTATTGATGATTGGTTGATGATTGATTGATGGTTGTGTTTGTGCTGCAGATCAATAAGCTTCATCTGTGTAAACCTCTGATCAGAGCCATCGACAGCTCCAACCTGAAGAACGACTACAGTCCGGCTCAGAAGGTCACATACAAGTACTACGTGGGTCGCAAGGCCATGTTCGACAGTGACTACAAGCCTGGTGAGAGGACTACTGCAGTACTACAGTAATACTACTGTAATACTACAGTAATACTACTGCAGGACTGTACTGAAGTGTGACTGTGTCTCTGCAGCCGAGGAGTTTCTGTCCTTCGCCTTCCACCACTGTCATCGCTCCAGTCAGAAGAACAAGAGGATGATTCTCATCTACCTGCTGCCGGTCAAGATGCTGCTGGTCAGAACCTCGTCCAGATTATATCTGTTATAATCTTGTATAACCAGTTTACACCAGTTTAGACCAGATTCAATCCAGTTCTTTGTTTGTGGTGTTTCAGGGTCACATGCCGACTCACCAGCTCCTCAGGAAGTACGACCTGATGCAGTTTGCAGATGTCACCAAAGCTGTGAGGTGAGCAGAGGGTTAGTGTGGCACAGGAAGTGACATCATGCCGTCAGGTGACCTGTGACCTTTAACCTGTGTCTGTGTGTGTCAGCGAGGGAAACCTGCTGCTGCTGAATGAAGCTCTGTCCAGACACGAGACTTTCTTCATCCGCTGCGGAATCTTCCTCATCCTGGAGAAGCTGAAGATAATCACCTACAGGAACCTCTTCAAGAAAGTGTGAGTAAGGCTCCCCGGACCTCTGACCCCTGACCTGTGACCCAGAGGTTGAATGTGAGGAATAAAATAAATGTTAAATCTCCAATATTTTTTAGCACTTGTGTATTTTCTTTGTTTTGTGAACATTATAATTATTATATAGATAAAAAGTGAAAATCCTGTTCAGGTGTCCAGGTGTTAGACGGCTGGAGCAGCTCCTCATCTCGTCTGGCCTCCTCCTCCTCCTCCTCTTCTTCCTCCTCCTCGTCCCTCCCCCTGATGAGCAGCGCTCCTTCATCACAGCCTGACATCTGGCCCCTGTCTGCAGGTACCTGCTGCTGCGGACTCACCAGCTGCCACTCGACGCCTTCCTGGTGGCTCTGAGGATGATGCAGGTGGAGGACGTGGACTTGGACGAGGTGCAGTGTATCCTCGCCAACCTCATCTACATGGTGAGGACGCTGCACACAGTCGCACACAGGAAGTGGACAATCACTCAAACCTCACTGTTTCCTGTTTCCCGTTTCCTGTCAGGGTCACATCAAAGGTTACATCTCACATCAGCACCAGAAGCTCGTGGTCAGTAAACAGAACCCGTTCCCTCCGCTCTCCTCCGTCTCCTAGACTACGTTACCGACAATGCCCTCTGGCCGGTAAATCTTCACATTCACTCTTTCTATTTTCTACTGTAAAAACAAAAAGATTAAAACTGAAGCTGGTCTGTACAGAGTGGATCTGATTGATTATTGGACCAGTTATTGTTTATCAATACGAACCTGAAATCGTTCAATACAGTCAGATGTTTCTTTTTTTTTTGTACTTTTTCCACCTGAACAATATTACATAAACGCAGAACGTTAATCCGCATTAAATTGAAACAGTTTGGTCACGTGACAGTTACAGATTCTCATAAACACAGTTTTTATTTATTCATATTCTCCATATGATTCCGTCCGCTTCCCTCAACGCGAGGGATTGACAAGAAGTGATGTAACTGGCCTTTTTACTCAGTTTTGAATTTATTGATTTGATTTTTCACGTCTCTTATTCGTCGTATTTAAATTTCACAAACATAAAAAGGGTTTTATTGTGACGCAGCCATAGGAAGCTGCTGCTGCCTGCAGTGACCAGCAGGTGTCAGCAGGGCGGAGCAGGAAGTCAAGACATGGTGGTTGCCGATTGGCTGAGAGTTTTAAAGATGGCGGCTGCTTGTTAGCGAGTCTCTGGATACTCGCTGACTTGAGGCGTCATCCGGTCCTCGGCTTCCTCCAGTCTCGGCATGATCCAGGTCAGGTGGCGGGAGAGTTTGGTGAACACTAGGCCGCCGTTGCAGCCGGTGGACGGCGAGATCAGCAGCCCGGTGAGGAACGCCGTCCCGTGCTCCACCGTGGCGACGGGCGATCCCGACAACATGCTGCTGCAGCGCCGGCCTGCGACCTCTGACCTCAAGGCCACGTGCTCCTTCCTAACGCTGCTGCTTTTGTGATTCAGTGCTCCGCTGCCGTTCACATGTCCACCCGACCGGCCCTGGACGCCATTTTGGTTCCTCGCAGCCCCGTCGTTCCTGCGCATGCAGAACATCTTGTTGCTGAGCGGACGCGTGACGTTCAACTCGCCGCGGCACTCGTCCAGTGTGGCGTAGACAGGGTTCTGGTTCCTTCTGCCTCCCCATCTCCCGGCCACGCCCGCCCTCCCAGAATGCATCAGGATGTTTTCGCTGAAGTCCTTGGTGGGCAGGCAGAGGTGGATGAGGGCGGGGCCAAAGGGCAGGGCGTCGGCCAGCTCGAGGAGGGCGAGGTCGTTGTCGTGGTGATCTAAATGGAAGCGGTCGTGGACGTACAGAGCCTGGACAGGGACGAGCTTCCTGTTGCCTAGGAGACGAGAGACGAGATGTCAAAATGAAAAACTTTAGTGGGCTTTTATTTTGAAGAAAGTTCATAATGAAAAATTGAATCAAAGGTTTAATATAAATAAAGTTTCAACCAGTGAGCACGTAGAAGCTGGAGGGTCGGAGGTCAGATCCCGATTCTAGGACGAGGCAGCGGGCCGACGTCAGGATGGAGCGGCGACCCAGAACCACGCCGCCGCAAAGCTCCGCCCCCCGACGGTTCAGCAGGGACACCTGGAAACAAAAAACACACACTGTTCAGGTACACACAGACACACACACACACACACACCTGTGAGCCTCGCTGTGATTCGCCGAGAGGATCTGACCTGCCAGGGGCAGTTTCCATGGCGACACATTGACGTGGTGGCGTTGAGGGTGTCAGGAAGTCGTCCACAGGGAAACTCCACTGAGGAATTACACACAAGTTATTTCATTGGTTTGATAAAGGTTTGTGGGCGGGGCTTGGTTGGTGGGCGTGGTCAGACCTTCAGGCAGACAGCTGTGTCCGTCGGTCTGTAGTTTGAATCCCGACGTGCAGGAGCAGGTGAACCTGAGGTACGACGCAGTGCACAGCTGCTGACACGCAGTCGGACCGGCGCTCAGACACGCCACTATGTGTTGCCATGGAGACGACAAACAAAAGAACGATTAGTGTCTCACTGACCACGCCTCTCTGTGGAGGCGGGGCCATCATATCTGTGGGTGTGGCCCGACCTGGTGCGTTGACTTGAGGCGCGGAGGGCGGCAGTCGTCCATCGAGGCCAAGCTCACAGATTGTTCCGAAGTGGGGGGCGGGGCATAAGCACTGGAACCCGCCCACCTTGTCGGTGCAGTTCCCCCCCTGGAGGCAGGGGTTGGGATCACACTGGTCTCCGTCTGACGATCAATAAATAGGATTCATATTCTTAGTAAACTACGTCAAGGTTAATAAATCAAAATGTAAAATATCATATTTATTACTTTATGCTATTGCATTAATTTCACTATGCAATAATTCATAACTGGACCACATCATCAATTATGATACACTCGTTGTTTTATGTAATAAATATTTCTTCAAAGTCATTACATAAATGTGTAATTAACACTTAATGTCTTTGACATGACAGAATTTATGAAGTGAAATAATAAACCTAAAGTTTGATAAATAAATTCAGGAGAAAGAAACAAACAATGTTAATATTATTATTTACCTATAATGTTTTCTACTGCTAATAAATGTATTTGAATTTTTTGCTGATTTACAGAAAAGTTACATTATTGTCTTAATTTATTGCGTTCAATCAATCTGCTGATTTTACTCACCTTTTTTCACAACTACAAATGATAAATAATTGATTCATAAATGTTTATTCCTTGAAATGTCTCTAAATTATTTAATTTGTCGTCTATTATATTTCATAAACTCAGTTTACTTTCAATTTTAAAATGACACTTTAATGTTTTATTATATTATTTATTCACTTGTGTTTTTCCTTTAGTTTTGTGTTTGTGTAGATTTTTGTTTGTTTTCATCTCATTTATGAAACATATTTATTCATAAAGTCTGACTCACCATAGTAAATAGTCCAGAACGAGATCTGTGGACAAACAAAAGTTTAACACAGAAACTCTCCCTCATTATTTTTTAATTATTCATAATTACGTAGTCTCTGTGACCGACCGTCTTCTCGCTGTTCTCGAAATATTCCCGCGCCTCCTCGAAGTTGCACAGTTCCTCGAAACACTCTCGCTCCAGGTTCCCCTGCAGAAGCTCCTCCAGCAGGAACATGTTGGCTCGTCTGGGTCGGATCAGAACCTCGTGGGCTCGCGGCGCCGCACGGAAAACTGATGACAAACAACAACAACAACCACACGGACCAGAAGTTCAGAAGTAAATCAATATTTGTGGTAAATTGATGATAATTCATTAGACCATACAATCATAATAATTTTTAATCATCTTTACTTCATACTTTGTCATAGTTTTGACATTAAATCAAATAATATTCCAAATGTACTTTAGTGACTTATTCATTATAGCGTTTTAAAAACTCGACTCTGACATGATTTTCCAAAGTGACTTGACACCAGTTGGCCTCCGTACATTAGTTATTTAATCTGAAACATTAAAAAGTTTCATAAAAGTTTGCTCTGTCGATTGATTTATCTGTTTCAAATGAGGTCGTTCGTCGACGGACAGATTATCGCTACGACAGACTGATAATAAACATGTCACTGACCCCACACGGCAGAGGTCAGGGGTCAGGGGTCTTACCTTCTCCTTGGATGAGAACCTGAAGGAAGCAGACGAGGAAGTAAAGAGGTCGAACAGACGCTCGACAACAAGCCGACATGATGCCGACCGCCATGACACTGATCACCCCGCACGCACGCGAGCACACACACACACACAAATACACACATACGTATACACACTTACGTACACACACAGAGACACGCACACACACAGAGACACACACGTACACACATACACACACAGAGACACACATACGTACACACAGGGACACACAGAGAGGCACACAGAGACACACATACACCCACACACACGTACACACACAGAGACGCACACACAGGGACACAGACACACACTTACACACACACGTGCACACACAGGGACACAGACACACACGTACACACACATATATACACACGTACACACACGTACACACACAGAGACGCACACACAGGGACACAGACACACACTTACACACACACAGACACACACGTGCACACACAGGGACACAGACACACACGTACACACACATATATACACACGTACACACACGTACACACACAGAGACACACACACCAGTGTGCTTTAAATCTCTGGTTTGTATTTGCTATATATATTTTACTGAGAATATTAAAACGTTTTGAAAAGTTACTGAACATTTATGGAACATGAAACGGGTCAGGTCTCAAGTGGATCATGTCTTAGTGGATCAGGTTTCAGTGGATCAGGTCTTCAGGTCTGTGTTCCTGTGGTCAACAGTCTGATCCTGATCTGGACTCTGACTCTTCGTCCTAAAACCAAACAAGCAGCAGCTTCGACCTCTGAACCTTCCACGTTCGTTTGTTTGAGATTTCATCACCGAAATTAATCATTTCAGAAGTTTCTCGGTGCCGTTGGGATCAGGAGATTAAAACCAACAGACATATATAATGATAAATAATAAAGTTTTATTTTCCTGATGGTCACGATCTGCAGGAAGATGACGATTCCTCCAGTCAAACTGTTCCTCATGATATTCATGATTCATTTATCAGATAGTGTATCCATTATTACACAATCAATAGTTTTCTGCCGTAAGTAACACATTGAAGGCAGATTTCACAATTAAAAGATTCATGACTAAATACATAAAATATAGTGTAAATAAAATGTAGACCAATGGTCCAACACCCAAAGATATGGATGTTATATTTATTGATGATAAAACCCAAGAGAACAAAAGAAGTTCTGTTGATTGATCACCAGATTAGTTACAGATCAGTCAGATAATCAATAACAACATTTTGCTCCAGCTGTGATTTCAAAGGTCACTCATCAGTCATAAATTAAATAAATAGAAAAATGCTGAAACTTATTTAAATTAATTTACAAGAACAACCAAAGAAGGATACTTGTATTTATAGATTTTCTGTGTTTATGTTCCTAATTGAAGTATTTAAAGCCATAATAAAGGAATGACATTTTTATAAGGTGTTGAAACGTTTTCTTCATTTCCTTCAAATTCAGATCATTTCTGACAACGACTCATGAAAAACACATGCAAACAGACTTTTTTTTTGTTTACACAAGTTTTAAAATGTTAAATTTTTTAAATTTTCACTTTTTTAAATAATACAGATCTTTAAACTGTTGAATCAAAGTGGTTCAGATCGTCAATGTTTGTACATTTTGGTTTGGGATCATCAGCCGACCAGCAAAGACGCAGTCAGAGACTCAATTATTATAATTAAAATATTTTTAACAGAAAATACAAGGACCGATAACAGAACCCTGAGGAACGCCACGGGACGTTGGGACGAACATGTGTGTTCTGGGTGACATGTCAGACACACTTACTTTTTGGATTAAGGCAATAATATGTCATTTGAGTTATTACATTGTGTCCTGCTGCCCCCATGTGGCCAAGCAAATTAATTAATACAGCTTTAATAACATTTTTGGAAAACTATTAATTGTTTTTCCAAGTCTCTGGGGACCTCAATGTCTGAAACATAAGATGGACGACTACATGAGTGGAACAAAGAGCGGCTGATCTCTGCTAGGTGGCGTTTGCCGTCCTACAGATACGACCTCTTGATGGCGCCGCGGTGCCTCTTCACTCTGCCGCCGTTCGGATCTTTGTTCATCAGCTGTTCGATGCCTTCGTGGATCCAGCGGATGTACTTGGACACCTGCGTGTAAATGCCGTATTTCCCTTTGCGTGCGCAGCCTTCGCCCCAGCTCACGATGCCAGTGACAAAGTAGGTGTCGCCGTAGCGGGTGACGTGCGGCCCGCCGCTGTCACCTTGGCAGGCATCCTTGGGCATTGAGTGGTATCCAGCGCAGAACATGCGGGTGGAGATGCGGAATTGGGTGGATTCGATGCATGTGAGCCGATCCACGTAGGGTAACGTGAGGCGCTGCAAGATGGTGGACGCCTGCCGACCCTCGCCCATGCGGCCGAAACCGCTGACCAGGCCGTCCGACTGCCGCATCAGCACCTGCGAGGGAAGTGAGTCATCGTATGAGAAGATCATTGGTCAGGAAACTTCCTGAAGTCAACGCCTCAGTAACTGAATGTTTGGTAAAGAAACAGGACACAACATGTGGACTTTGTTTCTTTTGGACTGAACCAGGCTAGCCGTCTCTGTGCTAAGCTAAGCTAACGAGCTGCTGAAGGAAAACTTTGATCAATCAATCCTGGTTTTAATGGTTTAAAGATTCACCTTCTCAGCAAAGTCCTGCTCGGGGATGCAGGCCGGCAGGATGAACCTGGAGAACTTGATGGGTTTGGTTAACTTGATGAGTGCAATGTCGTTGTGGTAAGTTTCTGGTCTGTATTTATTGTGGGTGACGATTGTTTCCACGTAGTGCGTAGCTTCATTACCGTGATCCACCAAAGTGTCAAACTCGCCTGAACGCACAGAAAGAATAACAAAATATTTTACCAAAATTTAAGTTGTTTAATTAATTTGCAGTTTGTCATTTACAGCGAAAAAATCTAACTGGATTGGTGATTCCAACCTACCGAGCTTGACGTAGATGAAGCGGGATTGGTTCATGCAGTGGGCGGCGGTCAGGATGATGTATTCGTTGAGAATAGTTCCTCCGCAGAACCCAATGTCGTTGTCGTTCATGAGGAGAGCCTGCGACGACCAGATGGGACCAAAAACAGCTGATCATAGACTTTCAGATTTGAATGTAGATGGATTCCTAGGTTCTACAACAATGGAGTCATTGATCGTAACAGACCAACCAACTTTGTACCTAGCTTTTCCTTTAAGGACATGTCACAATTCCAAAACAGGTGGATATCTAGAAGGTCTACAAAGTGTCTCTACCTGCCACGGACATTCTCCTGGTGGACAGTCCTCTCCGTTGACGATGCGGGTCATACTCGCCATTTCGGAATTTATCGTTTCCTCAAAAACTACGTATTTTGGCACAATTTGGTTTTCGGTGACGATTCCAAGAGGCGAGGGCTCCGATTTCTGCTCGGTGGAGTTGGTGTTGGGGTCCGTCTCGTTCAACCCAGTCGAGTTTCCCACGGTCGTGTTCTGTCGCACGTACCTGAACACGGTCCGGGTGTCTCTGCCCACGATGGCGCCGCACTTGAAGGTCTCTGCAAGAAAGGGTTTGTTCTGTAAAAAGACTGATCATTGATAATCGTTTGGTTTGATTCAGAAAATTGATTAATGCTGATTAGATTCAAATATCCCAAAATATGACATGTAAGTGCTGAACGTGGGACCAGTAACCGACACCACCGGGACCCGAGACTCTTACGGTTGGAGTTGCAGGATTTATAATCTGATGCCAGGAAATATCCGCCAGCACAGGAGCACTGAACGCTTCCTCGGACCACATTGCAGAAATGTTCACAGCCGCCATTTTTGGTCTCGCAGAGCTCAGGGATCACTGCAAAGACAGAGAAAACTGTCAAGACGTAAAGGGAATCATCTCCTGTGCCAGACAAGACAATTCTGGAAAACGTCGGAACACAACGGATGACAGTTTCCAACAATCAACAGCAACATTTTTGAAGTATCCAAACTATCAAATCATGGAACAATCGGATTTCTCGACGTACTACAGATTGACTGATTTACGTGTGGATACAGGAAACAGATTTTCTAGGGTTGTTACCCAACCGTCAACCAATCCCGACCTTCCCTCACTTCAAGCTAAACCCACAGGATCGCTTGCGTTTTTCCGACGATCCTAAGTGACGGTGATTCTTTACCGATCTCGCAGTTGAAGCCCTGGTACCCAGCCTGGCAGAAGCAGGTGTAGCTGCCGATCCCGTCTTTACAGAGTCCTTCGTGAGCGCAAGGCCTCTGCTCGCAGGCGTCGCCATCTGCAGGACGAACGCACAGATTCAATCAGAACAGTTTTGATTAGATGCTAATTTTCTAATTTATGTCCACTTAATCTAGTGGTGAAGGACGGTTTCACGTGCTCTCGCGCCAACGCAGATCAGCCGATTGAGTTTACACAGATTAGTTTAAGGTTTGTTTACTTTTTGAAATCCTCTTTCTGAAAGATTTGAAAAACACCAATATCTAAATATTTCTGAACTATCTGTTTGTTGATTTTAACAAAATGGAAAAAGAATCCTTACCAACGTATTTGACCCAGAATTCATTCTGAAAAAGGGAAGAAGCAGAATTAAATATTTCAGAACAACATTTAAAAGCTGATAAGTCATGTCTCTGTGAAAGACAGTTTTGAGATGAATCTGAAACTGGAACCTGAAGATTTGAATTCACAAAACTCAAATCTACCGAGTGTCAGTAAGGAACTATCAGGTAAACCAGGCGTCTTTTGACTGTTTGGTGGCGCTGAGCTAGTGCTAAGCTAGTGTTAAGCTTGTGCTAAGTTAGAGCTAAGCTAAAGCAGCAGTGTTTTGGTTGTAAGTACAGTTTTCTCTCGGTCTTCGAAGATCTCGCGCGCCTCCTCCCAGCTGCAGCGCTCCTCCACACACTCCCTCTCCATGTTGCCTTGTTTGACCTCCTCAAAGAAGCTGTTGGCTCGTCTCCGCCGGGTCAGAACCTGATTGGCCGCCTTGTCGTCCACGAAGACTGGAGGGAGAAAGGAAACGTTCGTTTTAGTCTAAATTGCTGCCAAACTGAAAAGACGTTCCCATCAGCCTCAGCCACAGCAAGTAAACCCCAACGCTAATGCTAATGCTAATGCTCTTCAGTTGCATTGTGGGTAATTCAGGCTGCAGGGTTTGAAGGGAGGAAGAAGAACATGTGGGATGAACAACACGATGTCACTGGTTCGAGGGTATAAAATCCAGCAGATGAAGATAAATGACCAATCAGAAACCGGCAGGTGTTTTTTTTGTCCAATCAGACAAAGGAAAGGTCGAGTCTGAGTTGTCAATCATCGTCATGTGTCGTACAGAGCTGCTGACATGTTGACATCACACACAACATACTAAACACACAAAACAGGACGAGGTCAAGTGTCACCTGCTAGCCGCCAATCCCCCCCCCCCCCCCCCACACACACACACACACCGCCGTCACCGCCGCTCCCTCAGCTCCTTTAACTCCACATTCTCCTCGTGGCTCGTCTCCAGACGTGCTGATTGGTGGACGTACCGTGAGCGGCGGCCAGGTGGAGCAGCAGGAGCCCCAGGGACAGCCGGAGAAACCACAACATGGCCCCGGAGGAAGGTGGTGAGCTGGTCGGGAAGAAGCTGAGTGTGTTGAGAGGCAGCGGAGTCTGACTGTGGAGAGGAGCTGGTAGAGAGGGCATTGACCTGAGTGGAGGGGGAGAGAGAGAGGGAGGGGGAGGGGAGGGGATCAGAGGGGGCGGGCCTTATCTGCAAGTTACTGGAAGAGTTTGAATTTTAAACTTCTGAACTGATGACTAACAAATTAAATGTGACAGTTTTCATCACAGACAGAATAAAGATGGACCGCATGAGGCCAAATCATCATCGCCCCCTGTTGACTGGCTGCAGTACAGGTCATAAGCCCCGGCCCCTGGTGACTGGCTGCAGTACAGGTCCTAAGCCCCGCCCCTCCATGTCATGTGAGGTCGTTCTTATCACTGATGTTTGTTCACGTGTTCATGTTTCTGATCACTTTGCTTCTCATTGGTTATTTGATGATATAATGTCATGATTGACAGCTAACACTGACTCATGATTTGTCGAGAGTGTAGGGCGGTACCTCAATACCATGTATACTTCAATTTGTCTTTGTTTATCTGATCTGAGTTATAGACATAAATCACAAACGACCTCCAGAACTTTAAAGACTTTATTCATCATCATCAACATCATCATCATCAACCTTTTCTCTTCCAGGTTTTACGAAATGATTTTCTGTTCCAACATGTCGGAGGACGGCAAGATCTTCTCCAACGGCCTCTCGACAGCTGTCATCGCGGTGGGCGGTGCTTTCACAGTGGCCTCCACCCAGTCCACAAAGTTGGCCATGTTGGTGTACACACCATAATACCCAGGCTGTGAACAGCCCCGCCCCCAGCCGACCACGCCCGTGAGGAAGTGGGTGGAGCCATACAGCGTGACCAGCGGGCTGCCGTCGTCTCCGCGGCAACTCTCCTGGCGACCCTCCAGGTATCCGGCACACAGCATGTTGCTGGTGAAGTTGAGCTGGGCTCTGTGGGAGCACAGGGAATTCTGGATGATGGGGACAGTCATTTTGCGGAGGTACGGGGAGACCGGGGTGCCGGGGGGCCCGCGGTGCGACTCCACGTTGCCCCCGCTGGTCCTCTTGCCCCAACCGGACACGGTGTGGTACCGGGTCGGCAGCAGCTCGCGCTCCGCCAGGTCCTTGGTGGGGAGGCAGACGGGGATGACTTGATGCTTCAAGGTGACGGGTCGGCTCAAGTAAAGCAGCGCCACGTCACTGTCGCCTGTCGCCGGTGCGTAATTCTGATGTGCAAACGCCATGGCAACAGGAATCATCTCTTCTGTGCCTTCGTCCACGTCCAGGTTGTTTTCACCTGCAGACGGAACAGAAACCGCCAAATGAGACAAACAAATACAACTTCACAAAATGTCTTCAAAGAATTTTACAAACCTTCACAAAATAACTTTACAAAACTAATTTACAGAACAATATCAGAGAATGTTTATAAAACAACTTGAAAAAACAACTTTACTTACTTACAAAATACAAATAAATGTATGACACAACTTCACAAGTTGATTCTAAAGTTGAGATGTTTTCTCTCAAAAGTTGTGCAACATTTAAAAGACAGAACAAAAACAAAATAACTTAGTGATTGTGAATGTTTCATTTTACTGTACCGGCCACCACTGTGAGGTTTTGGGCGTTGTTGCCATGGATACAGTGGGCAGCGGTGACGACCCACTCTGGATTAATCAGAACTCCTCCGCAGTGACTGTTCCCATTGAACTGAACCAGCACCTGATTGAAAGGTAAAGTAGAAATATATTCCACGGATGAATTGATTATTTAAATAAAAGTTACTGTCAGTCGACGAATCCAATAATGAACAAATGGTTTGGGCTCTAGATCGGATTTATTACAAGTTAAAAGGCGGATTTAATGATCTCATTCCTGCTCCCCAGAGGAAGAACCGCTTACATTTGAATCTTTCACCATCTTTCCTCACAGGATGTGGTTTGTTCATATCGTGGTTGTGATTCACACTGTAGCCTCCAGGTGGCGCTAGCTGCCCCCCTACCTGCCAGGGACACTCTCCTGTGGGACAGTTGTTGGCTCCCACCAGTCTGGTCCGACCCAGGACGCTCTGGTCCAGGCCTGGTTCCGCTGGCGCCAGCTGACCACACGGAAACTCCACTGAAATAAATAACATGACGTCGTCGTCATACGGGGCAAATATTCAGTTTAACCGTGGGATAGGTTTTTTAAAACGGTATTTGTTCACATTTTGATAATGAGCAGCTGCAGTTTACAGTGAACCAGGAGACGAACGGACCAACGTCTCTGTGTCACTGTGCCCCTGAAGGAAACGTCCAGATTCTCAATGAAGTTCTGACGTCATCAGGAGAATCTGTCGCGCTGGTTTCTAAGGACTTTTATTTGCAATTCATATTGTGGCTGGTGATTTTATCTGAATCTAAAAATACCAGTTTTATTTCTGTTTGATCAGATTTGTCGGAGTTAAGACACAAAGAAGAAGTTTAGAAACGTGTTGAAAAACGAAGGGTTTTTAAAGTCGCGACCTTCATCTTGTTTTCATAACGCATCTCTGAGGACCATGAAAAGTACCATATATAAAATGTATTATAATATCTCTACCCTGAGAGATGCACTGTCGTCCGTCGTCTCCCAGTTTGTATCCGTCAGCACACGAACATTTGCGTTTTTCTCCGGAGCCGTCGCAGAAATGTTGACATTGTCCGTTCTGGTAAAGACACTTCAGAGAGTCTTCAAACACTGAAGGAAAAAATATATAGAGATTTAGATGATGATTAATAATTCAGATAGAAGCAAGCAGCAGAAAGATGTTTGACCTGTTTGACAGTATCGTCCCTCGAATCCCTCGGGACACTGACACTCGTAGCTCGTCGCCACGTACACACATGTTCCGTTGTTGTGACACGGGTTGACCAGACAGGGGTCACGACCTCACGGGACAAAACAACACGTCAGAAGTCATTCTTCAAATATCAATCACAACAGATTGTCAGACTGTGAAACAACGATCATGTGTTGATGAGTGAAGAATGAGGATCAATCATCACAGTCCATCGATATCTGCCTCATCAGAGTGAACACGTTAATCACGAGTCGACAGCGACCTCCGTCGTGACGTCACTCGGACCTCGGAAGGTCAGAGGTCAGAGATACTCACGGTTGTACGTCAGCCAGAACTGCCTCTGAAGGAAGATAAGAGCAAACACACACTGATCAGGACCGTGGAGATCTACATATACATATTAACATACAAATATGATCAGTCACTCAATATAGAGACGACGACACACTACGAAAAAGAAGCTAAAATATTTGAATCGTGAACAAACATCAGTGTGATAAGAACGACCCATCTGCTAACATGGAGGGGGGGGGGCTTATGACCTGCACTGCAGCCACACACCAGGGGGCGGGGCTTATGACCTGCACTGCAGCCACACACCAGGGGGCGATCTGTCGCGTCGTCCATCTTTATTCACAGTCGTTGAGTGAAGTTTTATTTTTATTAAACCAGGTTAGTCTGAAAGAACGACTTCCTGTGAAGATCCGGTCGACGTGTCGGTGAATCTGAAGCTTAAAGATCTAAACTGTAAAATGGCATCTGACTCACCGTCTTGTCGTCGTTTTCGAAAACCTCCCGCGCCTCCTCGTAGTCGCAGACCTCCTCGATACATTCCCTCTCCAGGTTTCCTTTCTTCAGCTCCTCCAGGAAACCGCTGTTCGCTCGCCGCCATCGCCGCAGCAACGCGTTGGCCTCACGCCGCTCCACGAACACTGACAGAACAATATAATAATATTAATATCACTTTCATTTTACACGTTGTGTCCTGTGGAAGTCCTGTGAAGTAGCACGTGCTGATCTGTCAATCAACAGTTAGTGGAGAACCTGTCTTTTGCCATAGCGACTGAGAACCTGTCTGATATGAGCTGATTGTTGAAGAAGAGAATTACGAGACAGTTATTCTTCACCTGCAGCCGCAGCGAGGCCGATCAGCAGCGTCCCCACGGTGAAGCAGCTCCTCAGCAGCATGTCGCTCGGTCCTCAGTGATGCAGCTCAACCAGGTGGAGCGGTGTCTGTCAGGAGAGGTGGGAGGAGCCTCCGCTGACCACCCCCCCCCAAGCCTCTGACCCCCGAGAGTCGACGCCCCCACGATTTAAAGCAGGTCAGTAAACAGACCACTTCTCTCCACGCTGTCCGATCAGGCAGCATCGACAAAGTTTAAAGATTCAATTTCATATTTAAAAGGGACCCCTGACCCCTGACCCCTGACACAGAGTTTAAAGACACAGAGACAAAACTATTGTATTTGAAGTGATGAAATGATTTATTAACCATCAACAAAGTGAACTACACTTTTAATAAACAGCTCCTGATCCTGAAACATGGAACACTGTGTTCACACACACACACACACACACACAAACACACACACAAAGATAAAATCAAACACAAATATGATTTTAAAAACTATAAATGTCAATAAGTGAACAGTTCAAAGGTTTAAAAGATGATTTTATTAATTTAAAACTCCTGATTCATGAGATCAGGAGGTCACGTGTTTAGTTTGAAACACGTGACCTTTGACCTGAAAAACGATTGGAACGACCATGTGATTATGAAACAGCTGGATGGAGGCGACCACAGCTCGCGTGACCTCTGACCCTCAGGTGGTCAGGTTGTGCAGCGACGCCTCCGTGACGTTCCCGGTCCGGCCCGTCGTCGCCGTGTGGTTGTGGATCCAGTCCAGGTAGTTGGACACTCGGGTGTAGATCCCGTAGTTGCCTGGTCGGGCGCAGCCCTTCCCCCAGCTGACGATGCCCAGCAGGAAGTTGGTCTTCTTGTAGCACGTCACCAGGGGCCCGCCGCTGTCGCCCTTACACGAGTCCTGCAGGCCCTCGATGTATCCAGCGCAGAACATGTTGTCCGTGAGCGTCACGCCGCTGTCCTCCACGCACTGCTGCGTCCGGATGCGCGGCACCTTCAGGCGCCGCAGGATGTGCGAGGTGGGCCCGAGCTCGCCCCTCCTCCCCCAGCCGCTCACCGTGTGCAGGCTGACGGCCCAGAGGCCGCGCTCGGCCAGCGGGCGCGTCGGCAGGCAGGCGGGGACGGCGTACGGCGTGTAGACGATGGGCGCCGCCAGGCGGAGGAGGGCGATGTCGTTGTCGGCCGTGCGAGGGACGTACTTCTCGTGCATGATGATCTCGACCACCTGGACCAGCTGCTCCGTGCCCTCGTCCTCCACCGTGTTGTGTTCGCCTGACAGACAGAGAGCAGGGTCAACAGGTCTGACTCCAGCTCCCACACGGGTCAGAGTTCAAAGTTCACATTCGTACCTGCGACCACCTGCAGGAACCGGACCTCGGTGTCCTCCAGGCAGTGAGACGCCGTGAGGATCCAGGTGGGTTTGTAGATCACTCCTCCACAGAAACCCTTTCCTTTATAAACCAGCAGAACCTGGAGGACAAACAGACCTTTTGTTATATGAACAACAGATTCAACAGAACCTCCCACTGTGACCTGGAGTGAAACAGAATCGGTTGTTGTGACAGTCAAGTGTAAATGTTTGTCTGCAGCGTACCTGCCAGGGACATTCCCCTTTGGGACATTCTGTCCCTCCGACGATTCGAGCTCGAGAGTCGAGCTGCTGCTCTTTGTCGCCGCCCTGCAGGACGGGCACCATGCCGCAGGCTAGTGACCCTGGAGCGACAATTGTAAGAAATTTGAAACAGATTTGTTGTAGTACGTTTCAAGACGTGGATCGATACTTAGTTGTGTTTGTTCACATCTCAACTCTCTCTTTAATAAAGTCCATCGTTAACTATGTGAAGCTCCTCATATTTTCACTTTTTTTAAAACATAGACAAAACGATTAATCGCCAGATTAATTAGTTGCATCCAGGACAGATTTTATGAACAATGTTTAGGAAACTTAGATGTTCTACTGTAAAACAGTTGAAAGGTCGTCCTGCAAAGCCTCTTCAGATAAATACAGATAAACATAAACAAGATCAATAAGCTCTGCAGCCAAGCTGGTCTTTGTCCTTGTGTGTCGATTATTGATTCTAATCATCTGTAATCATCTCATCCCACCTTCTGCGACGCAGCTCCACCCGTCAGCGTCCAGGAAGTAGCCGTCAGCACACGAGCAGTTTATTCTTCGTCCTTCCTCGTCATCGTCACAGAAATGTTCACAGCCTCCGTTCTCCAGCAGGCAGGTGTTGGAGACGGCCAGCAGCTCTGAGACAATATAACAGACTGTAACGTTGATCCCAGGTGATCGGGTGATCAGGTGATCAGGTGATCGGGTGATCGGGTGATCGGATGATCGGGTGATCGGATGATCGGATGATCGGGTGATCAGTTGATCAGGTGATCGGGTGATCAGGTGATCAGGTGATCGGATGATCGGATGATCAGTTGATCAGGTGATCGGGTGATCAGGTGATCAGGTGATCGGGTGATCGGATGATCGGGTGATCGGATGATCGGATGATCGGGTGATCAGGTGATCGGGTGATCAGGTGATCGGGTGATCAGTTGATCGGGTGATCGGGTGATCGGATGATCGGGTGATCGGGTGATCGGATGATCAGATGATCAGGTGATCAGATGATCAGATGATCGGATGATCGGGTGATCGGATGATCGGGTGATCAGTTGATCAGGTGATCGGGTGATCAGGTGATCAGGTGATCGGATGATCGGGTGATCAGTTGATCGGGTGATCAGGTGATCGGGTGATCAGTTGATCGGGTGATCAGGTGATCGGATGATCGGGTGATCAGTTGATCGGGTGATCGGGTGATCAGGTGATCAGGTGATCGGATGATCAGGTGATCAGGTGATCAGATGATCGGGTGATCGGGTGATCGGATGATCGGGTGATCGGGTGATCGGATGATCAGATGATCAGGTGATCAGATGATCAGATGATCGGATGATCGGGTGATCGGATGATCGGATGATCGGGTGATCGGGTGATCAGTTGATCAGGTGATCGGGTGATCAGGTGATCGGATGATCGGGTGATCAGTTGATCAGGTGATCGGGTGATCAGGTGATCAGGTGATCGGATGATCGGGTGATCAGGTGATCGGGTGATCAGGTGATCAGGTGATCGGATGATCGGGTGATCAGTTGATCGGGTGATCAGGTGATCAGGTGATCGGATGATCGGGTGATCAGTTGATCGGGTGATCAGGTGATCGGATGATCGGGTGATCAGTTGATCAGTTGATCAGGTGATCGGGTGATCAGGTGATCAGGTGATCGGATGATCGGGTGATCAGTTGATCGGGTGATCAGGTGATCGGGTGATCAGTTGATCGGGTGATCAGGTGATCGGATGATCGGGTGATCAGTTGATCGGGTGATCGGGTGATCAGGTGATCAGGTGATCGGATGATCAGGTGATCAGGTGATCAGATGATCGGGTGATCAGGTGATCGGGTGATCGGATGATCGGGTGATCAGGTGATCAGATGATCAGATGATCGGATGATCGGGTGATCGGATGATCGGATGATCGGGTGATCGGGTGATCAGATGATCAGATGATCGGATGATCGGGTGATCGGATGATCGGGTGATCGGGTGATCAGTTGATCAGGTGATCGGGTGATCAGGTGATCAGGTGATCGGATGATCGGGTGATCAGTTGATCAGGTGATCGGGTGATCAGGTGATCAGGTGATCGGATGATCGGGTGATCGGGTGATCAGGTGATCAGGTGATCGGATGATCGGGTGATCAGTTGATCAGGTGATCGGGTGATCAGGTGATCAGGTGATCGGATGATCGGGTGATCAGTTGATCAGGTGATCGGGTGATCAGGTGATCAGGTGATCGGATGATCGGGTGATCAGGTGATCGGGTGATCAGGTGATCAGGTGATCGGATGATCGGGTGATCAGTTAATCGGGTGATCAGGTGATCAGGTGATCGGATGATCGGGTGATCAGTTGATCGGGTGATCAGGTGATCGGATGATCGGGTGATCAGTTGATCGGGTGATCGGGTGATCAGGTGATCAGGTGATCAGGTGATCAGATGATCGGGTGATCGGGTGATCGGATGATCGGGTGATCGGGTGATCAGGTGATCAGGTGATCAGATGATCAGGTGATCAGGTGATCGGGTGATCAGGTGATCAGGTGATCAGATGATCAGGTGATCAGGTGATCAGATGATCGGGTGATCGGGTGATTGGATGATCGGGTCAGAGGATTTTGTATGTTGATGTCATTTCCTCACCGAGTTCACAGGTGAGTCCACTGAACTGCGGCAAACAGAAACAGGTGTAGGACGAATCCTGTGCGGAGCAGCTGCCGCCGTTCACACAGGGGTTGGACTTACAGCTGTCTGCCACTAGGAAACATCACAGTTATTATTTATTACCATAGTGGTGTCCCAGTTGAACACAATCCTGAACGACCATCTCTTGTAACCAGGGACACGTGTTGAACAGAATCTCACAGGGTGAAGACGTCCAGTCGGTACAGTTCAGCACAATCTGTATTTTACTGCTGCAGCTTCTTCAAAAGTTTCTATTTAACCTCTATGAACAAAGGTTTTAATCAAGTCTTCCCGTAACAAGATCCTTTATGGAGATGGTCGTCCAGGACGCTGGTGGTCAGAGGTGGGAACACCATTAGCCTCGATCAGCAGCGAGCTAATCTCTGGCTGGAGGTTACTGATCTTATGGGAAAGGAACTGGAACTGACACATCAGTGAGTTCTCTTACCGTTGTACGTTTTCCAAAACTCGTCCTGAAGAAACAGAAACGTCACACATGAGCATCGTTATTCTCCAGTCACAAACTCAAAGAAACCAAAACATCCAAAATCATGAAAGTAAATCTGACAAGTTAATACCAATCATTTCTGGTATGTATCGTATAATGTATCGTAGCTGTTACGTCACATTATGTGATCACAATCATAATGGATATATTTCTGTAGTTCAACTGAGAATCTTTTCCGTCTGACCGTGGTCTCCGTGTGCTCGAAGACCTCGCGGGCCTCCTCGTACGAACACGTCTCCTCCAGACACTCCCGCCTCAGATCGCCCATCTGCAGCTCCTCCAACCAGCCAGAGTTGAACCTGCGCGTCCGGACCAGGACGCCGTGGGCCCGGTCTGGGTCCACAAACACTACCACACAAAGAGCCAGGGACAGAAAGACAGATTCATGACTCCCAGAGGATGAATCCCAACGACACGCTGTGATGAAGCCGAGACGTTCATGTTCCCCTCAGGATGAACTGTACTTCACGTAACAGGAGGGAAATGGTTATCTCCAGCACGTTGTTGTTATCACGTCCAGGAAACTGCAGCTGGAGGGAAACCGACTCACTCCTGGTCCCCAGAGGATGAATAACAACGAGTCTTTATTTATTATGATCTACTTTGGATTTATTATGCTAACATGCTAAACTGCCTAGCATGTCACGTAGCTGTGGTGAGCATGTTAGCATGCTAATGCTAGTGTAGCCGACATCTTGTAGATGTTAAGGTTCTAACAAGCTGAAGTGTGTCAGTCACCTGTCGCCGGGCGGCAGCAGCACACGACGAAGAGCAGCGTGAAGACGAGTCTCTGCCACATCGCTGGTCAAGTCAGGAAGACGCTGCCAGTTGCTCCTCTATCGACCGGCAGGGGCAAAGTCTGATCCACCCCCTCGCTCCCACCGTCCATCACATGGTCCCCTGCAGAGGCAGACAGGCAGACAGACAGGCAGACAGAGGGAGAGAGACAGACAGACAGACAGACAGGCAGAGGGAGAGAGACAGACAGACAGAGAGAGAGACAGACAGAGACAGAGGGAGAGAGACAGACAGACAGAGAGAGAGAGACAGAGAGACAGACAGACAGAGAGAGAGAGACAGACAGACAGAGGGAGAGAGACAGACAGACAGACAGACAGGCAGAGGGAGAGAGACAGACAGAGAGACGGACAGACAGGCAGAGACAGAGACAGACAGAGAGAGAGAGGCAGACAGACAGGCAGACAGGGGGAGACAGACAGACAGACAGACAGACAGAGAGAGAGACAGAGAGACAGATGGAGAGATAGACAGACCCTGTGTGACTACGTCTGTCGTCAATAATCCCTCGTCAGTCCAGAGGTCAGAGGTCAGATTCTCAAACACAATCTTTCAAAAACATATTTCTTAATTAATATTTGTTTTGTTGTTTGACCATGTTCAACTCGTAAATTTCCACTTTTTCTTAATTTCCAACAAATTAAATAATAACTCATAAAAGAATCCTCATTTCACAGGATCAAATATTTATTTTCATTTTCATTTTCATTTTTATTATTTACAAAGATGAAGTACAAATTATACAGCATGTGAAAGGTAAATATATCATTTTATTGTATAAACTATATCCTCACTCTATTGCTGAGGTATACGTATGAAATTATAGGTTCATTAATGTTGTGGTTTAACAGTAATCTGAATCAATTAAAACGATTGATCAGTTGTTTCAATCTGAATCTGTTCCAGTTCTTTTCCGGTTCTGTTCCAGTTCTGTTCCAGTTCCGTCCGGGTTCAGCCAGTGGACATCAGCTCCTCGATCCAGTCAAGGAAGTTGGTGACTCTGGTGTAGACGCCGTACTGGTTCTCGTTGGCGCAGCCCTTCCCCCAGCTCACCACGCCCGTCAGGAACCAGGTCTTCTTGTAGCGCGTCACCAGGGGGCCGCCACTGTCGCCCTCGCAGGCGTCCTGCCGTCCGGCCCTGTGCCCGGCGCAGACCATGTTCTTGGTGATGTTGAGCCTGGTGTGGAGGCGACACTCCTGCAGAGGAACCCGCGGCAGCACCAGCCGCTGGAGGAACCTGGAGGGGGGGCCGAACTGCGCCAGGCGGCCCCAACCCGACACGGTGGAGTGGCGGACGGTTGCCAGTGTCCTGATGATGGTGCTGTTCCGGGCGGGAAGGCAAATGGGCACCACGTGGAGACCCAGCTTCACCGGGCGGTGCAGCTTCAGCAAGGCCAGGTCGCTGTCGGAGCTGGACTCGTTGTAACCTCGGTGGATCAGAACTTTGACAACACGCCGCCGCTGCTCGGTCTTCTCCTCCTCCATCCGGTCATGTTCACCTTCACAGAGGAATCAGATTCATCAGGTGTTGTATAAACATCCTCACATATCAAGAAACATGTGTTAATGTATCCTCGTACCCACGGTGACGTGGAAGATGGCAGCAGGTTTTCTCCAGACGCAGTGAGCTGCAGTTAAAACCCACTGGTCCGACACCACGATGGCTCCACAGGTGTAAACGTTGTGTTCCGTCAACAGAGCCTGGACACAAAGAGTCATCGTCATCACTTCATCGTCGGTTCATCACTACAGCCTGAACTGGGCCGGACCGGAAGCATCCCATCAGTTAATGTTGTGGGTCATAGGACCTACCTGCCATGGACAGTGTCCCTTGGGGCAGATCTTCCCGTTAACGACCCTGGGGGCAAAGTGTATGAGTGGTCTTCCACAGGGGACGTCATCTGGACCAGAGAGACCAGAAACATGTCAACACCTTCCTGTTGTTGCCTGGTTGATAACGTTTTCAGGTGATTTCTTTAATTCACGCAGTCCTTTCTGGTCGTAAGGTTTTCAGTTTGGTTGCTAAGCGGTTGCTGGGGAGTAAGTAGTTGGTATAAAGGGTTTTCAGATTGGTTGCTGTGTTTCTGGTGGATTCTCATTGATCTCCAGGTGGTCGTTAAGTTGAAAATTAAGGTTCTGGGTTGTTGCTAGGTAACCATAATTTGGTTGCTACGGTATTAGTTGGTGGTACATGTGGTCGTCAATAATAAGTTGCTGTCTTGTTGCTATGGCATTAAACGTGTTTTCTAGTGCATGTCCGGTGGTTGCTAAGCAGTTGTTGTTGTTGTTTTCGCAGTGGTTCTCTGGGTGGTTGCCATGGTTAAATCAAAATCACGGAACAGAAGACATTTTTTTCTGGGTTTATGTGAAAATAATCTATGTGATTGTTTTTAACGTCTGTACGGCGTCTCTACGACGACACTACGACGTCACAACGACATCTCTACGACGACACTACGACGTCACAACGACGTCTCTACGACGACACTACGACGACACTACGACGTCACTACGACGTCTCTACGACGACACTACGATGTCACTACGACGTCTCTACGACGACACTACGACGTCTCTACAACGACACTACGACGACACTACGACGTCACTACGACGTCTCTACGACGACACTACGACGTCTCTACAACGACACTACGACGACACTACGACGTCACTGCGATCACTATGACGTCTCTACGACGTCTCTACGACGTCTCTACGACGACACTACGACGACACTACGACGACACTACGACGTCTCTACGGCGTCTCTACGGCGACACTACGACGTCACTACTAAGACACTACGACGTCTCTACGACGACACTACGACATCACTACGACGTCTCTACGACGACACTACCACGTCACTACCACGTCACTACTAAGACACTACGACGTCTCTACGACGACACTACGATGTCTCTACGACGTCTCTACGGCGACACTACGACGTCACTACTAAGACACTACGACGTCTCTACGACGACACTACGACATCACTACGACGTCTCTACGACGAAACTACCACGTCACTACCACGTCTCTACGACGACACTACGACGACACTACGACGTCACTACGACGTCTCTACGACGACACTACCACGTCACTACCACGTCTCTACCACGTCTCTACGACAACACTACGACATCACTACGACGTCACTACGACGTCAGACCTTGAGGCAGGCAGGTGCTGTTGTCCCGATCCAGTCTGTATCCATGAGCACAGAAGCAGATGTGAGAACGATCCGGAATTTCTCTGCAGAAATGTTCGCATCCTCCGTTTCCATGGCGACAGGTGCTGGGCGTAGAACGAACTGCGAAGACACGCGGACGAAAACCACGTCGGATCAAACGGTCGTGAACTTTCACAGAGATGTTTCAGCTCACGAAGGACTCTCCTACCTTTGTCGCAGTTGTATCCGTGGTAACGAGGCGGACATTTGCAGACGTAGGAGTCGACGTGGCGAGTGCAGGTCGCTCCGTTCTTACAGGGAGACGAGAGGCAGCGATCTACCGCTACGGACGACAAGTCGCAAAGGAAACATTTTACCACCAGGACGGACCGAAGACCAAGTTTTGAAATGAATGTTTAAAACCAGAAAGCGTTGTGGAGTTGCAGAACCTGTGTACGTCCTCCAGAAGTTTTCCTGTGAAGAGAGGAAGAGATTAATGATGATGAACCATCACAGAGCTGGATCATAGGCCGTAAAACAAAGATGGACGACATCCTTCTTCACACTGACCAGCTGCTGCGGCAGGGAGAAGATCTCCTTGGCCTCCTCGTAGGAACATTTCTCCTCCAGACATTCCCGCTCCAGATTTCCTTGTTTCAACTCTTCCAGCAGGAAGTTCGCCCGGCGATTGCGATGCAGGAAGACGCTGGCCTCTGGTTTGCTCACGAACAATCCTGTTTTACACAAGGACACAGGACAAGTGGCCACGAGAGGGACTGAAGAGAGAGAAGGTGCAGAACGCTTAAAGCCCCAGTGTGTCATGTTTGTAATGTCCTGGCGCCATCTGGTGGTAAAGTGTTGAACTTCAACCAACTGAGCGATTTCCTGTTTCCGTCAGCGTCTGAAAATTCAATTTGAACGCGACGTTTTCTGGAGTGTTTAGTTCAACAACTCTATTCAACACGACGTAGAAACATTTAGACTCACACGGAGGTCGGTCCACCTCATGGAACTATATTTAACTCTTATATGAACAGAGTTCTGGACAACATCTGTTTAATTTCTTTGAATAAGTTCTTCTGAATATTACACCTTGTAACTTAAAGTTAAACATGTTAGCGTGATCATTCCATGTGGTTGTTAGCTAACTAGTTGTTCCAATGTTTACTTCCGTGAACAAAAGTCGCCTGATTTCCCAAACGAGTTGACATCAGATGTTTTGAACAAGAACCTCAGAGATTCACAACGTCTGTCGCTGTTTCATATTCACGCTCGCCTAACGATCCTCCTAATGCTACGACGTTCAGCTTCAGTTGAATCAAGAGGAAATGCTAACGTCACTTTAGCACCAGCTCAGTGACCGACTGATCCTCGGATTGAGAAGTGGACGACTGTGGACCAGTTCTTTTAAAATGTAACTGAACAAAGACGAACGTGACGAGAAGAAGACGAAGACGAAGACGAAGGAACCAAGACTGACCTTCAGGAAGCCCAGTGCATGCTGGGATAGAGGCGATGAGGAGCTGTAGGATGACGAGTCGCCTGGTTTCTCCGTTGACAGACGCCATGTTTGTTCTGAACTGATCAAAGGTCAGAAACTGTGAAAACACACAAACGTCCTCTGACGTCCTGGACACCAGCCGAGTGCTTCTTCTTCATCATCATCATCGTCGTCCTCGTTTTCTGTCACTCAATCGCTTTTCATCTGTTCCCTCGAGAATCAGTTTCTGCTTGGAAGTGGGCGGGAACCGTTGATGCACCAATCAGAGCTCAGAATCAGTTTTTGTCAAAGTTTGGGCCAAATCCCAGTGATTGAGCCAAAACGTCTGTTTGCTACATGACTACTTCACACAGCAACAAAATATTACTGCTGATCCATGTCGGCCATTTGTTTCAACTTCATGAAGTTGGATGAAAAACATGTCGAGGAAATAAAACTTTCAGTTCAAAAAAAATCTTTTATTTTTCATAGGAACAAAAATAAAAATCGAAGAGTAGAAAACCATAATTACATTTCACAGTTTCGATCATGCACTTACATAAAACAAAAAGAATTTTAATGAAGAATGTGATATGTTATTGTAAACAGGAAGACAGTTGCCCTCCGCTCCTCCGGGGGCGGCGCCTGCTCTCACTCCAGCTCCTTCAGGACGTCCGGGATGAGGTCCCGGGCGTCTCTCAGCTCGTCCTTCCACTCCTGAGGGACGACGGCGCCCGTGTACGCCCCCCCGGCCCCCAGCAGGGCGCCGAGCGCCGCCCCGCGGTTACAGTTCTCACCTGGAGGGGGACACACGAGAACGACACACAGGAAGTATCAGCTGTATCTGCTGTTGGTAAGCTGAAACTTTTACTTTGAAAGGGCTCGTGTACGAACCTCCACAGTTGGTGTTTGTCAGGATTCCTCCTCTGACGTCGTCGTGGAACTCATGGGCCAGGTAGAACAAGCTGGACAGAGCACCTGTCGGGCCACACGGGTCCACACAGGTGAGACTTTCACAATAAAATCATTATAGATCAAGATGTACGGACTTCCTTTGGGGTTCTCTCTGACCTTTGGTGTAGCAGGCCAGGCCGAGGTAGTTGACGGCGCTCTGATGAACCTTCAGTCGTTCCTCAGACGACACAGGAAACCTACAACACAGATATAAAAATATTTGAACTTTAATACTTTTTCCAACAGTCAAACTGTGGCGCCGAAAACTATCACTTATAGTCTTATCGTGAAATTCAGTTGACGTTGGCCAGTGTCCGACCTGGCTGCCTTGCGGCTGTAACTCTGGCAGGTGTCCCAGGCGTCCAGGCTCCTCAGGGCATGTTCGGCCTGCTGACGGACGCAGGCGCCCCCCAGCGTGGCGTGCAGCGCCCGGCCGTAGATGGACACGTACTCGGGCACCTTGGGGTGAGGATGCGTGAGCTTCACGAACTCCACGGCGGCGGAGACCTAAGGACAGACGTGGAGGTTTTTATCTCTGCGACGACGACCGGACCGAGTCTTTTACATCAAAGGCAAAAACTCACAGCCTGCTCCTCATTGGCCGAGGCCGACAGCAGGATGAAGGGGAGGATCATGGGAAGGCAGCCGATGGCGTCCAGTTGGCCGTCGGGGAACGAAGAACTTAACTTTAGTTTGGAGCGTTTTTCTGCAAACAACAGAACCTGTGGAACAGAGAGAACCCGGTGACCCAGAGGTCGAGTGGCGTTGACACCAGGCGTGACGAGGAGCGCTTGTTTTACCTGACGGGGCGAAGTCGGTCTGCTGTCCTGCCAGTCGGCAAAGAACGAGCGGTGGAAGGACTCGGCGTAGGTGTCATTGTGGCTGCCAGGCGTGGTCATGAACCGGACGTAGTCCGACATCACGGCGGCTCGAGCGTCCGGCCGAGACACGTCGGTGAAACCGCCGGCGACCAGCGAGCGAGCGGCTCGGAGGGAACAGACGGTGTTCAGTGTGTTGTCACCGGCCTGAAGACCTGGAGGGCACAAGGACAAATCCCTTCAAATCACTACACCCAGGAACTCCCCACGAGCTCGGCGCTGGCCGGGCGCTGGCCGGGGGCGCAGACCGGCGTTACCTTGGTGATAGTGGACCGAGCCTCTGGACGACTTCCACAGGTCCAGTTTGTGATGGAGGATGATGTGACCGACCACATCGGGCCGCTTGGCTCCGGACGCCCAGGCGCTGCGACCGCTACCGGCTGCAAAACAACGAAAGAACACACGTTGACTCAACGGTGAGCTCAGAGTGAGGATGTGAGGAACCGTGTGAGGAACCGTGTGAGGTCGTACCGGTGTTGGACAGACTAAGGATGCTCGACGGGTGTTTGTCTCCGGGACCCTTCAGTCCTGTGATCCAGCCTCCGAAGTCCCTCCGGATGTCCTGGACATCGTAGTACCAGTGGACCGGCATGGAGGCGGAGTCAGCCGCACACATGGCCCACAAGGCCTCACTCACTGCTCGCCGGACTGCAGACATGTCGCCTGAGGAGGAGGAGGGACGACGAACAACAACGGACCAATGAAAAGGAAGCGACGACTTCCTGAGGCCTCAAACTGAAGTGAGACGTTTGAGGACCTGTACATGTCGGTTCATGACAAACTTTTACTTGGGAATCAAAATGGCTGCCACTAAAAACACCTAAATTATTATGTCTTCATGATCTAGTGATATCTGGTGGCTAGGAGGAGGAATTACAACCAAATCATTGCATCTATAAATGCTGCAGGAAAGTGAAAAAGTTTGTTACTTTTTAACTGTCTGATTGTTTCAGTCTCTTTTTCTGCTGACTTTGATGACGTGTTCATCAATATGACGTCGTCATCATCTAATCGAAGAGAATATATCCAACAGAAATGTATTATTATTATTATTATATCAGAGCATATGTGTTGATGATCTAGTGACGTCTAGTGGCGACGAGGAAGAATTACAACCAAATGTATTTGTTTTGAATGCTGCAGAACAGTGGATCAGTAACTTGATCATAATCTGTCTTCTATCAGTTTTACATTTAGTGTAAATAGAAACAATATTTATATCGAGTGCTTCATAAAGAAACTCAATAAAAAAACTCATTGTTGAAGTTTCTGTCTGATGTCTTCACCTGGACACACACACACACACACGCACACGCCACCAGAACCACATGGTCGGTGTTATTGATGATTACCTGACGGACTCACCTGTCGTGGATCCGGTTGATCCGCAGCAGCTCGGTTCATCATCACAATAATTCACGGTTACATAAGTTCACAAGTTCATCGTTACAAAACTACCGGAAGTGACCGTGAACACCTTCACACTAAAACACAGTGACATCCGGTGAAAGTCTGTAGATGTTGATTTTATTAATTCACGTCTGTATTTTCCACGCGGTAATATAAATTATACATGTGTTTATGTTTTGACATTTCAAAGCGGGTACGGTGGTCGTCGTAGGTCAATTCAAAAGTAAAAATATATAGAAAATTCCCCCTGAGCTCGGACTCGCAGGCAGGTTTTGACCAGTGGATTTCATGTATTTAAAAAAGAGGAAAAGTGTTTAAACTATTGCGATATTTCTGTGTTTTTTCATTTATAGATTGGTTTATTAATGTAATACTTATTTTTATAGTAAAAATAAATAAATGATGCCTGCAAGACAAGATATAGAGCAGCCGTGTCCCATTAAACACTACGGTGGCCGTAAGGGACCAAGTCACCGCGAAAGCTTAAATCAGTTTTCTGCTGCTTGGACTGAGCGACGTCACTTCCACGTTAGTTCGTATTTAACTTAACGTATGAAACTTAACAAACGTTTAATTTTCTATAAGATGTTAAAATAATTATAAATTATTCTGCTGTGTATATGTTTCGCAAATTAGCCTTTAGCTTCAGCAGCTAGCTTGAAGCTCCGGTTCAGACCGACACGAAGTGAAATCTCGTTCTAATAATAATAATAATAATAAGTTCGTCAGTTCAGTTAGTTGGTGTCGCGAGCGGCTGGTGAACGGGTCTGCGCGTGAACTCGCTGTTTGTTCCAGCTCACTTGTTGTTAGCGCGCGTGCTAAGCTAGCAGAGTGCTAACAGGCTAACGTGACGTGATGGAGGAAGAAGAAGAAGAGTTGGACGATCAGGATGTTGGTGAGGAGAGACGATCTGCGTTGGTCTGATCCACATCAGAACCTGGTCTGATCCGGATCGACCTGGTCTGATGTGGACCAGCTGGTCTGTGTCGATGGAGTCCAGATGTCATTGGTCCAGACTACAGCTGCAACTAATCGATTATCTTCATCATCAATTACTCTGTTGATCATTGTCTCCATTAATCTTCAGTTATTTAAATATCGATGGTGTTTCTCAAACCTCAACATGATGTTCTGTCCAGATCTTCAGTTCACTGTCACAGAGGAGCAAAGGAACGTGAACATGTTCATATTTAAGAAGCTTTTCCTCATATAAACTCTGAGAACTGATTGATGGATTATGAAATAGTTGTTGATTAGTGTACGCATACAGACAGGTGAGAGTCCAACCCTCAGCTCTGTGGTGGAGGTGTAACAAGCACAAGGTGTGTGTGTTCCTCAGAGCGGGCCCAGACCTTCTGGTCCGAGGAGGACGTGGACCAGGTCTTCAGAAGGGTCGTGGTGTACCTGGACCACCTGAAGAGAGTCCTGAAGGACAACACGGCCTCGGACAGAGGTCAGACCTCTCTCTCTCTCTCCTTCTCTCCCTCTCTCCCTCCCTCCCTCTCTCCCTCTCTCCTTCTCTCCCTCCTTCACTCTCTCCCTCCCTCCCTCTCTCCCTCCTTCACTCTCTCTCCTTCTCTCCCTCTCTCCTTCTCTCCCTCCTTCACTCTCTCCCTCCCTCCCTCTCTCCCTCTCTCCTTCTCTCCCTCCCTCCCTCTCTCCCTCTCTCCTTCTCTCCCTCCTTCACTCTTTCACTCTTTCCCTCCCTCCCTCTCTCCTTCTCTCCCTCTCTCCCTCCTTCACTCTTTCACTCTCTCTCCCTCCCTCTCTCCTTCTCTCCCTCTCTCCCTCCTTCACTCTTTCACTCTCTCTCCCTCCCTCTCTCCTTCTCTCCCTCCTTCACTCTTTCTCTCTCCCTCTCTCCTTCTCTCCTTCTCTCCCTCCTTCACTCTCTCTCCTTCTCTCCTTCTCTCCCTCCTTCACTCTTTCTCTCTCCCTCTCTCCTTCTCTCCTTCTCTCCCTCCTTCACTCTCTCCCTCCTTCACTCTCTCTCCCTCTCTCCTTCTCTCCCTCCTTCACTCTCTCCCTCCTTCACTCCTTCTCTCCTTCTCTCCCTCCTTCACTCTCTCCCTCCTTCACTCTCTCTCCCTCTCTCCTTCTCTCCCTCCTTCACTCTCTCTCCCTCTCTCCTTCTCTCCCTCCTTCACTCTCTCTCCCTCCTTCACTCTCTCTCCCTCTCTCCTTCTCTCCCTCCTTCACTCTCTCTCCCTCTCTCCTTCTCTCCCTCCTTCACTCTCTCTCCCTCTCTCCTTCTCTCCCTCCTTCACTCTCTCCCTCCTTCACTCTCTCTCCCTCTCTCCTTCTCTCCCTCCTTCACTCTCTCCCTCCTTCACTCTCTCTCCCTCTCTCCTTCTCTCCCTCCTTCACTCTCTCCCTCCTTCACTCTCTCTCCCTCTCTCCTTCTCTCCCTCCTTCACTCTCTCTCCCTCTCTCCTTCTCTCCTTCTCTCCCTCTCTCCCTCTCCTTCTCTCCTCACTCTCTCCCTCCTTCACTCTCTCTCCCTCTCTCCTTCTCTCCTTCTCTCCCTCTCTCCCTCTCTCCTTCTCTCCCTCTCTCCTTCTCTCCCTCCTTCACTCTCTCTCCCTCTCTCCTTCTCTCCTTCTCTCCCTCCTTCACTCTCTCTCCCTCTCTCCTTCTCTCCCTCTCTCCCTCCTTCACTCTCTCTCCCTCTCTCCTTCTCTCCCTCCTTCACTCTCTCCCTCCTTCACTCCTTCTCTCCTTCACTCTCTCCCTCCTTCACTCTCTCTCCCTCTCTCCTTCTCTCCCTCCTTCACTCTCTCTCCCTCTCTCCTTCTCTCCCTCCTTCACTCCTTCTCTCCTTCACTCTCTCCCTCCTTCACTCTCTCTCCCTCTCTCCTTCTCTCCCTCCTTCACTCTCTCCCTCCTTCACTCTCTCTCCCTCTCTCCTTCTCTCCCTCCTTCACTCTCTCTCCCTCTCTCCTTCTCTCCCTCCTTCACTCCTTCTCTCCTTCACTCTCTCCCTCCTTCACTCTCTCTCCCTCTCTCCTTCTCTCCCTCCTTCACTCTCTCTCCCTTTCCTTCTCTCCTTCTCTACCTCCTTCACTCTCTCCCTCCTTCACTCTCTCCCTCCTTCACTCTCTCTCCCTCTCTCCTTCTCTCCTTCTCTCCCTCTCTCCCTCTCTCCTTCTCTCCCTCTCTCCTTCTCTCCCTCCTTCACTCTCTCTCCCTCTCTCCTTCTCTCCCTCTCTCCCTCTCTCCTTCTCTCCCTCTCTCCTTCTCTCCCTCCTTCACTCTCTCTCCCTCTCTCCTTCTCTCCTTCTCTCCCTCTCTCCCTCTCCTTCTCTCCTCACTCTCTCCCTCCTTCACTCTCTCTCCCTCTCTCCTTCTCTCCTTCTCTCCCTCTCTCCCTCTCTCCTTCTCTCCCTCTCTCCTTCTCTCCCTCCTTCACTCTCTCTCCCTCTCTCCTTCTCTCCTTCTCTCCCTCCTTCACTCTCTCTCCCTCTCTCCTTCTCTCCCTCTCTCCCTCCTTCACTCTCTCTCCCTCTCTCCTTCTCTCCCTCCTTCACTCTCTCCCTCCTTCACTCCTTCTCTCCTTCACTCTCTCCCTCCTTCACTCTCTCTCCTTCTCTCCCTCTCTCCCTCCTTCACTCTCTCTCCCTCTCTCCTTCTCTCCCTCCTTCACTCTCTCCCTCCTTCACTCCTTCTCTCCTTCACTCTCTCCCTCCTTCACTCTCTCTCCCTCTCCTTCTCTACCTCCTTCACTCTCTCCCTCCTTCACTCTCTCCCTCCTTCACTCTCTCTCCCTCTCTCCTTCTCTCATTCTCTCCCTCCTGCACTCTCTCTCCCTCTCCTTCTCTCCCTCCTTCACTCTCTCCCTCCTTCACTCTCTCTCCCTCTCTCCTTCTCTCCTTCTCTCCCTCCTTCACTCTCCTCTACACAGACTACAAACTCCTCTCAAGGGCTTTATCAAATAGACTCAAAAACATTCTGGAAATAGTTGTACACTCGGACCAAACTTATTGCATTCCTGACAGAACAATTATGGACAATATTTTTCTTATGCGTGATGTAATTGATTTATGTAAATATCATAATTTAAGTGTTGGCATTGTTTCTTTAGATCAAGAGAAAGCTTTTGATAGGGTTGATCACTCATATTTGTTTTCTGCACTGAAGGCGTTTGGTGTTGGTGATGGGTTTCTGGCTTGGGTTGGTGTATTGTACCGTGATGCACAATGTTTGGTGAAGATGGGGGCAGGGCTGAGTCGGCCAATCCCAGTAAAGCGAGGTATCAGGCAGGGCTGTCCTCTCTCAGGTCAGCTGTACAGTCTCGCTATTGAGCCACTACTGTGTATGTTGAGGAAGCGACTCAGTGGTCTCACAGTGCCTGGGTCACTCGGACTCGACCAGGATTTTCCGTCTCTTTCGGTCTACGCAGACGATGTGAACATCCTGGTTTCCAACCAGCAGGATGTTCAGAATGTGCAGGACACCCTGTCGTTGTATGAACGAGCGTCGTCTGCACGGGTCAACTGGGCCAAAAGTGAAGCCTTGTGGGTAGGACAGGGGAGGGATCAGGTGATGCCTAGTCTGCCTGGGGGGCTTGAGTGGGGGCAGGAGGGGTTGAAAGTGTTAGGAGTGTTTTTGGGCTCAGAGGGTTTTCAAAAGAAGAACTGGGTGGGAGTGAAGGAGAAAGTGTGTGCTCGGTTGTCTAAATGGAAATGGTTGCTACCCCAGCTGTCCTATAGGGGAAGAGCTCTGGTGGTCAATAACTTGGTTGCCTCGACCCTTTGGCACAAACTTATTGCCCTGACGCCACCGAGAGGCCTGATAGAGGAAGTTCAGAGATCCATCGTGGACTTTTTCTGGTCAGGTAAACACTGGATCCGAGCAGCTGCCCTCTACCTGCCTGTGGCTGAAGGAGGACAGGGACTAATAAACATCCAGGCAAGGATCGCATCATTTAGATTACAGTCAGCACAAAAACTACTTTTCAACTGTGTCCCGAGGTGGTGCGACACAGCCCGACTGCTGCTGAGGAGAGCTGGACGTTTGGGCTATGACAAGCACCTCTTCCTCCTACAACTTGGGGACGTGGACCTGACTGGGCTGACGCCGTTCTACTCGTCTGTGCTGGAGGCATGGCAGATTTTCCAGGTTACACGCAACGTCAACGAGACTCCGGGCCTGTGGGTGTTTGAAGAACCGTTGTTCTTCAGCAACTTCCTCAGGACCCGGACGCTGCAGTCTGCCAGCCTCCGAGCCAACCTCAGAGGAGCTGGATGTACCAAACTAGGCCATCTGATGAGGATGACGGCGGCGTCAGTCAACAGACTGAGGGAGACCAGCAACATCACCTCTGCCAGGCTGGTCCACAGAGTGGTGGAGGAAGTCTGTGCTGCTCTGCCACCATCCTTGAGAGCACTGGCTGAAGACCGCACCCTGTGTGACCAGTGGAGTGAGGGGTGTGAGTACAGGTTCCCTTCCCTGTCCATCACCCCGGCTGTGGGGGAGTGGCAGGAGGGGGGAAACCAGCTGCTGTCCTTCACAACCCCTCACCTGGTCACATTTCAGGAGGCAGGGAAGAAGAACCTCTATCAGGCCTGTGTAAAGACCTTGACCCTGAACTCTCTGGCAGGGATAGAAGAGTCGAGGTGGGCTGAGTTTTTCGGCCCAGACATTTCCCCGAAAGGCAGCTGGCGGTCCCTGTACAAGCTGCCCGTTGAGAAGCGGACAGCAGACCTCCAGTGGAGGATTGTGCATGGGGCGATAGCTACGAACAGATACAGAGCACACCTTGATCCGGAGCTAGGGGAGGGCTGTATCTTCTGTTCACACTCTGAGACATTGGTTCACCTGTTTGTTCAGTGTCCTCGCCTGTTGCCAGTGTTTGATTTGTTGAAGGTGTGGTTCCAAGGGCTTGGGGGGGTTTTTTCCTTTTCGTTATTTATTTTTGGCCCAAAATACTGTGCCAAGAAAAAGACTGTGCACACTCTTTTAAACTTTTTATCTGGTTCTGCAAAATTGGCCATATGGCTGACATGAAGGAACCGGGCCCAGAACGTGGGTAGTGTGGAACCCATGGTTTCTGAAAGGGTTACTGAAAGCCAGACTGCGGGTGGAACACACCTACTTTGCGATGATGGGTGATGTGCTGGCCTTCAGCCGGATGTGGGCTGTTGGGGGAGCTTTGTGCTCTGTGGGGGAGGGAGGGGAGTTATTTGTTAATTTTTGAAATTTGTCCTTTTTGCTGTTTACCCTCAAAATGTTGAGGTCACAATCATTTAATTTGTTTGTTTAATGTCTCAATAAAGGGCCTTTGAAACCAAACCTCCTTCACTCCTTCTCTCCTTCACTCTCTCCCTCCTTTACTCCTTCTCTCCTTCACTCTCTCCCTCCTTTACTCCTTCTCTCCTTCTCTCCTTCACTGTCTCCCATCTTCACTCCTTCTCTCCTTTACTCCTTCTCTCCTTCTCTCCTTCACTCTCTCCCTCCTTTACTCCTTCTCTCCTTCACTGTCTCCCATCTTCACTCCTTCTCTTCTTTACTCCTTCTCTCCTTCACTGTGCTGAACCTGCTCTGAGCGTCATGTCCCGATGTGACACAGAACTGGTCCAGGCCCTGAAGCTGCTGGAGGTTCTGGACCTGTGTCCTCCGGACTCGGCTCAGGACACAACCGTGGTGCAGGTGGTCATCGGTGCAGGTGAACTCAGGCTTTTATTCTGAAACTCTGCTGTGACGACTGGGACGTCAGGGTGTGTGATGTCATTGTGTTTGTTTACCTGCACAGGTGAGCTGCTGCCAGCTGACCCCCCCCCCCACAGCCCCACCTCCTCCTCATGCTCCCCCCCACCCCCCTCTAATGGGCTGTCCAGCTCCACAGCGCCTCCTGCTGTCAGAGAGGAGCTCCTGCCTCCACTGGAGTACCAACCACACGCCTGCTGCAAGGTTCTTATACACTGATCCTCTTTATATATATATATATATATATATATATACATATATACATACATATACACATCTATAGCAGCAGTTTATTAAACAACGTGTGTATGTGGATCTTTCAGACCTGCCTGTCCAGTTTACCCAGAATGCCTCAGTACTCTCCACTGTTCTGGGGACAGAACCCTCTGAAGGTTCCGCTGCTCTGCGGCTTTAAGAGGCTTATGTCACCCCTGAGGGGGGCGGAGCCTGTGGTCTCAGAGGGCGTAGTCTACAAAGCTCCTTGTGGTCAGAGCCTCCATAAACTCGACGACGTGATGCGTTTCCTGTTGGCGACGGAGAGCTACGACGTGCTGCAGGTCGACTTCTTCACCTTCAACCCCTCTGTTCAGCTGGACCCCCCCGTGGCGCCGGGCCCCCGGCGTCCGGAGCTGGACCTGAGTCGTGGCGTGGAGCCCACGCCGGTGGAGCTGTGCACCGGGGACGGCGGCACCCGGCCCGCCGACTTCCGCTACAGGAGGGACCGCTGGCCGCACGGCTGCTTCCTGAGCCGCGGCTCCTCGCTGTTCAGCTCCTGCTGCGACTGCGTCGACGGCTGCACCGACGCTCAGCGCTGCGCCTGCGTCGCCACAACCAGAGGAGGGCGCCGCTACAGCCACCACCGGCTGACTGAGCCCGTCGCCACCGGGTCAGAACACGTCACTGAGCTTTCAGTCACATGATCACATGATGAGGTCCACATGCTGACTGTGTGTGTGTGTGTGTGTGCGTGTGTGTGTGTGTGTGTGTGTCAGGCTGTATGAGTGTGGTCCGTGGTGCGGGTGCGACCGGGCTCGTTGTCAGAACCGTCTGGTCCAGAGAGGGATCCGAGTTCGGCTCCAGGTCTTCCAGACCGACGACCGCGGCTGGGGCGTCCGTTGCCGTGATGACCTGGACCGCGGCACGTTTGTGTGCATCTACGCAGGTGAGACGACAGCATCGACACGTCAGAGCATCAGAACCAGAACTGGAGGTGGTGTGAAGTGATGTCTGGTGATTGACAGGTGTGATCTTGAAGCGGGTCCAGGCGCTGCTCGAGCCTTCGCCGCCGAAGCTGACGCGCTGCGACCTCCCGTCAGACGACGAGGTGGAGGTCGTCACCGAGTGGCTGGCCCCGCCCGTCCTGGAGGGGCGGAGCAACCTGCTGGAGAGTCCGCCCCCACCCACGTCCCCGCCCACTTCCCCCCCCCTGCACGTCCCGGTGATCCAGAGGCCGCTGGACGCCAACGCCGCCGCCTCCTCGTCCTCCACACCGCAGGTCAGAGACTCAACCACACGTCACGTCTCTTCATCATCAGAATGAAAACCACTCACTCCTGTTTTCTGTCGTCAGGTTCTGACGTCGCTGTCGGGGGCAACCGAGCCGCCGCTGTCGCCTTCAGGTGCAACTCCGACTTTTACACCCTGGAGGATTTATCGTTGTGATATTGTGAAATGTTGAACATCACTTTGTTCTTTTCTGTTGAATTATTTTCTTCTGATGAAGTTTCCTCCAAATGAAAACTTAATTCCAATGATCTGATTCGTTGTTTTGCTGAAGGTGAGCTGATTGAACGCCGTCCGTCAGGTGACAATGTGCCATCTGTCGGGGTGAACGGTTTCGTGATGAATAAGAGGGGTGTGAAGAGAGAGGCGGCGGCAGAGTCAGTTTGTGTCCTGGACGCCAGCAGGGAGGGAAACGTGAGCCGCTTCATCAACGTGAGAAAATTTACTTCACTTGTTTCTGTACGAAGGTGATGTTGTTTTATTTTGAAAGAGCTGAGGTGTGACGTGACTTCCTGTCTGTGACCACAGCACAGCTGTGATCCCAACCTGTTCGTCCAGAGCGTCTTCACCGACTCGCACGATGACGCCTTCCCCGTCGTCGCCTTCTTCACCAGCAGGTGAGAAAGACGAGGACCAGTTGTGTATTGTTGTTCTCCATGGTCGATTGTGATGATGATGATGATGATGATGATGATGATGATGTTGTTCTGTGTCTGCGAGCAGGACGGTGAAGGCCGGCACCGAGCTCACCTGGGATTACTCTGCCCACGCATGTGCGGCCTCCTCGATTCAGAAACAGGAAGTGACCTGTCTCTGCGGTAGCGACGGTTGCCGGGGTCGATTCGCCGTCAACGAGAACATGTGTGACGTCTGTGAGGTCAAAGGTCAAGGAGCAGTCGAGGCCCAGTGATGTCTTGATCCAGGTTCTGACGAATCAACGACACAAACATTTGTTCTTCCATTGTTCTGTCACAACACGTTGATTCTGTGTGAGATTTTTCAAAATAAAATAACTTTTTTAATAGATACTCCGACTACTTTATTTTGAAAGGTCATGATGTGTGTTTTAACAAGGTTCATTTCTTTCAGTGTATTTCACTTTGTCACAAATGGGACTAATGTTTTTAAGTCAGAGCTGCTCGTCTTTGAAGCTTTTAGTTTGAAATGTCAGAGGGGAGCTTCCTGTTGGGATCAACAGTCCGAATCCAGCCCAGCTTTTATTTTGAAGTTAGTCGGATGTCAGGCTTTTATTTGGACAGGGCAGACCGGATCTCCGCGTGTTGTTTATCCTCCTCCTCCGCGCCGTGTCACCGACTGTCCGCCTGACCGAGGCCGACGATGAGTGCTGTTCCCCGGCCTGTGAGTGCGGTCCTCCTCGGCCTGCTCTGGTTCTCCGTGTCCGGCTCCTGCTCCTTCCGGGTCCGGATCCCGCCTCACGAGCAGGTGGCCCGGGTCGCCCGCTTCATCGCCCACCAGTGCGACTGGGCCTCTGTGGCCACCGTGTCCTCCCGCCCGCCGGTGGTCGGGCAGCCGTTCTCCAACACGCTGTCGGTGAGCGACGGGCCGCGGGGCTCCGGCAGCGGGTCGCCCTACCTGTACCTGACCCGCATGGAGGCGTCGGTGCAGGACCTGCAGGTGAGGAGCAGTGATCAGAACCACATGATCCTAGTGTGGAAGAAACAGGAACCACACATACATTGGACTGACTGTTATAGACTCAGTGAAAAAATGAAATATGTTTGTGGTGTTTATTATCGTACACTGAACTGATCTATATGAATCATATAATAGTTTCATATAAATGTATTTTTGTTTTGCACTGTGTATTAATATTTCTGTTTTTTAATTATATAATATAGTCATACGTTTTTGTTTCATATTCATGTTGTATTTTAAAATAATTATTTAATGTATCTACTGTCTCATCTATAATAATAACAATAATAATATCATAATATTTATTTTCGTCTCAGGCACAGTTGAATAAAAATAATTTGTAAGAAGTTATGAAAAAGTTGATTCATGTAAAGGCAGGGTTTCCACCATGACACAGCAGTTTATTTTTTATCACAGTGACTCAGCAGTTTGTCGTGTCACATGTTGTTGTCGTGTCACATGTCACGTTGTCGTCGTGTCACGTGACGGAGCTCTGAACATGTGACATGTTTATGAGTCTCTGTACAGTAATTAAAACTGATATTCTCTGAATAGTTATTATTGTGAACCAGTGTAGTGAGGGTCATGTATGACACATGTATGACACCGGCGTGTGCCCCTGCAGGTGAACCCCGCAGCGTCTCTGTCCATGACCTTGGCTCAGACAGATTACTGTCGTCAGCAGGGCTTCGACCCTCAGAGTCCGCTGTGCGCCCGCCTCATCCTGTCCGGCTCCGTGCTCCAGGTACTGATGCTCACATCACCCCCAAACACACACACACTTCCTGTCCCCACCCCACCTCACTTCCTGTCCCGCTGCTCCACAGGTGAACGGGACGGAGGCGGAGTTTGCTAAGAAGTCTCTGTTCAGTCGACACCCGGAGATGATTGATTGGCCTACGGATCACGACTGGTTCTTCGCCAAGTTCAACATCACACAGGTACGAGTACTGCAAATACTACTACTACTTACTAGTACTACAACTACTACTAAATTGTTCTACTACCTTTACTGCTACTACTACTTTACTGCTACTAATGCTACAAATACTAACACAACTACTGCTATTTACTACTACAGTACTACAATAGTACTACAAGAGTAGTGTAGTAGTACTCTGTCTGACCCCCCCCCCCCCCCCCCCCCGTGTTCCAGGTGTAGGTGTTGGATTACTTTCTGTGTAGTAGTACTGTGTAGTAGTACTCTGTCTGACCCCCCCTCTGTTCCAGGTGTGGGTGTTGGATTACTTTCTGTGTAGTAGTACTGTGTAGTAGTACTGTGTAGTAGTACTCTGTCTGACCCCCCCTGTGTTCCAGGTCTGGGTGTTGGATTACTTTCTGTGTAGTAGTACTGTGTAGTAGTACTCTGTCTGACCCCCCCTGTGTTCCAGGTCCGGGTGTTGGATTACTTTCTGTGTGTAGTACTGTGTAGTAGTACTCTGTCTGACCCCCCCTGTGTTCCAGGTGTGGGTGTTGGATTACTTTCTGTGTAGTAGTACTGTGTGTAGTACTGTGTAGTAGTACTCTGTCTGACCCCCCCTGTGTTCCAGGTGTGGGTGTTGGATTACTTTCTGTGTAGTAGTACTGTGTGTAGTACTGTGTAGTAGTACTTTGTCTGACCCCCCCTGTGTTCCAGGTGTGGGTGTTGGATTACTTTCTGTGTAGTAGTACTGTGTGTAGTACTGTGTAGTAGTACTCTGTCTGACCCCCCCTGTGTTCCAGGTGTGGGTGTTGGATTACTTTCTGTGTAGTAGTACTGTGTGTAGTACTGTGTAGTAGTACTCTGTCTGACCCCCCCTGTGTTCCAGGTGTGGGTGTTGGATTACTTTCTGTGTAGTAGTACTGTGTGTAGTACTGTGTAGTAGTACTCTGTCTGACCCCCCCTGTGTTCCAGGTGTGGGTGTTGGATTACTTTCTGTGTGTAGTACTGTGTAGTAGTACTCTGTCTGCCCCCCCCTGTGTTCCAGGTGTGGGTGTTGGATTACTTTCTGTGTAATAGTACTGTGTGTAGTACTGTGTAGTAGTACTTTGTCTGACCCCCCCCCCCCTGTGTTCCAGGTGTGGGTGTTGGATTACTTTGGAGGCCTGAAGTCCGTCTCTCCAGATGAATATTTCCAGGTGTCACCGTTCAGGAAGCATCACTGACGTCACCGTCTCCATAGCGACAGTGAACAGATCTGAACTCGTCTTCCTCAGCAGCTCTTCGGAGGTTTTAGTTTAATAATCATATATATATAAATGTATATTTTCTGTGTGAGATGAGTGCAGTGATGCTGTCTGACCACTGTCTGGAGCCGTCGTGCTGATCATCATCTCTCTTAGATTCTAAATATGACCAACGATAAAACATCATAATTCATAATATACTCAAGTATATAATGACACATCTTCTTTCATCTTGTGTCGTGGCCATTTAAATAAACTTTTTTTTCTACATGTGATGGAATAGGGTGGGGTATCTAGAAGGGGGCGTGGTTTAGCTTGGTAAGGGGGGGCAACTCCTCAACAAGGCGGCCGTCATAGATGAGGGTGGAGCTTATCTCCAAACAGGGGTGTGGTTTATTCTCAGGGAGGGACGGGGTTTATCTGATCGTCGGCGGTGGGTGGGGTTTAAGTTTGTCATTATTGCTTTGCTCCTAAAGTAGTTTATTTTTATTTTCGGACGACTATGTTTTTCCTCTTAAAGAGAATATTTTGCCTTAATGATTATAACTTTATAACTTTGCTGTGAAATTCTATTTTTCTGTTTGAAAGGAAAAATAACTGATGACTTGTATAAATAAAGTTTTGTGTTAAAGAAGAGAGACGCCTCCATTTTGTGTTTATTGAGGTTTGAACTTCATACGACACAAACTGAAACATCTTCATGTGTTTTACATATTTTCATCTTTTAAATGTTTTGATTTGTTGAATTTCTTTTTCCATCTGAACAAAGACTGTTCAAGTGTGTGGGAGAGAAACATGACGCGCATGTGTGTCACCTGGCAGAGCAGCTCCTCACCACTTCCTGCTCCACTCAGACAGCAGACGACACAAGACGACGGCGTCTGCTCGGTGTCACGTCGTTGAAGCGAGCGGAGACATGAAGTCGTGGACGTTTGGTCTGATGGTCGTCGCCTCAACGTTTCCCACTGCAGGTGAGAGTCAGTGAACACACCACTCACCTTCACCGACACTTTGACTTTCAGGATGCCTGATGGGTGACAGACATAGAACAGGAAGTGATGCGTCTGCTCAGGGTTTGTTTTAGAGATAATCACTAAATGATCTGGTGTTGAACCGTCCACTCACCTGCAGCGTCTCCATGGATACGTCCATCGATCCATCGAGACGTCGATCCATCGATCCGTCAGCTGCATCGATCAGAAACCAGAGATGAAGAATGAGGAGCGGAGCCGCTTCTCTCTGGCGGCCATGTTGGAGCCTCAGTCACTTTTCTTTATTATGAATCAAAAACAAAATAATTTGATTACCACTTATAACTAGTTCACCAATAAACTTCTGATGTGTGATATGAATATGAATAATCGTGTTATTGGAGGTTTCTGATGAGTTCTTCTGGAAACAAAGACTTAATTATTTGTACTTTTACCATCTGAAGGAAACAACTGAGGGTTATTCTCCTTCACTTCAGTTGGGAAATATGAAAACAATCATATTTTCTTTGTAACTTCATTAATGTTACATGATGTTATCGGCTGCGTTGACTGACAGTTTGTTTACGACCAGTTGTTCTGTCGTGTCTCGTTGTTTCATCACTTCACAAGTTTAGTTATTGATTTATTCATCTGTTATTAATCTATAATCACTTTAACATGAACATAATGATTATTTTTAACACTGTAAAACTGACAAAAGTTTAATTTGGATTTGAGGTCATCGATGAAACTCCTTGGTCTGCATGTCACACACACACACGCACACTCTCACTTCCTGCTCTCATCAGACCACACGCAGCGTGCGAGTCTCGGGGCCTGATGTGGCCTGAAGATACAGGCGTTGCCATGGAGTCGAAGAGCGGGTCGTCGATTTGTCTTAGAGATATTTTCTACTGAAGCTGGTGTCTGTCAGAGGAGGAGGAGGAGGGAGGGTCTCTTACCTCACAGTCAGTGTTGAAGGGGAGTCCACATACTTTTGGCCACATGGAAACTTCGGCAGCTGAATGTTGAAACGGGTCGAGACGAGAGGATCTGACCTGTTTGAACGCTCACTGAGGTTTCCTGAGACACACACACACACACTGAACCACACGAGAACACACCACCTGCGCTCCGCAGCAGCAGCTGAGGAAACGTGCGACTCAGTCGCTGAATTTCAAAGATTCAACAGAAAAAAGGAGCTCGCAGTGAGGAAAGTCAGCGACCAATCAGATCACAGCTGCAGTCATGTGACCGTGGTGTCGGATGTATTGTACTCACTGTGTGTGTGCGCGTCCGGTGTCTGACCTCTGACCCCTGACCTCCAGAGGCCATGGCGCTGTACGACCCCAAGCTGTGCTTCCTGCTGGACGGCTTCCTGGTCGTGTACGGCCTCGTCATCACCGGCATGTTCATCAAGGAGAAGGTGAGTGATGCAGACTTCATCTGAGCTCAAACAGAACTCGCGTTCCCTGACTGACCTGAACGTCGCTCTGCAGTTCTTTAGGACCAAGGGGAAGTTGGTGGAGGACGCCCTCTACACCGTGAGTCACCGCGCTCCACTTCCTGTTTCATCTCTGTGTCATTATTAATATATTAGAATCATAACGTGTGCGTTGTGTTCAGGATCTGAAAGGTTCTGACGGCGGCGGCGGTTACCAGCCGCTGGTCCGAGATGCCGAGAGAGGACGAGTGAGTCGACCCAACTTTATTAACACGCCGACACCAGACAAACATTCCTCTGTTCTCCAGTTGTTCTCCTCAGAACCTTCGCGGTCCGACATCAGGCTCCTTAGTTTGTCTGGGTTCTGTCAGGAACCTTGAGGAATCCTGTTTTGAGATTTCCTCTACAATCTGCTGAGTCTTTTTAGGGTTCTCGCTCTTTCAGGAACCTTTAAGAACCTGAAGTGAATCACAAGAACCTTAAATAAACCTGACCAACTCTGAAAGAAACTTTGATTTCATTTAAATAACCCCCAGAGAACCTTGAAAGAACCCTGACATGTTCCCTGTTGAAACCCACAAGACCCCAAAACAGTTCATTAGAACATTTCAGGGCCTCGTTTATTAGGTTCTATTACTCTGAGGTACTTGAAGGAACCACTGTGAACTCCAGAGAACACAGAGAGAACCCTGAAGCCCCGCCCACAAGAACCACGACACACTGGTGGTAAAAGAATAGAGAACATTTAGAGAACTCCATGAGAAGAACCCTCAGAGACTCAGATCAGGTAGAAGATGATGTTTGGGTTCTTCAGGTCAGATCTCGACAGAACCTTCACCAGGTAACACTTAGTTTCTTTTAGAACCACATTGATTCAGACTGTTCTTGTCTGTTCTTACAGAACCGCTGGACGCACGACGAATCCCCCTACTCGGTGACTACAAACATGATTCATAAAGAACATTATGACTGAACTGTATGTTTATATATGTATCATATTAATAACATACATGTTTCATATTTCATGTCCAGGACCTGAGCAAACGGACAGACGGAGACTACAAGGAGCTTCCTATCAAACGAGAGGTCGTGCTTCAGTCATATTCTTCATCACAATAATTATTCTTATGTTGATTTGAACCACAGGAATATAACAGTGCTATAATTATTATGATCGTGTCATCACTCACAATCACTTATTATATTTGATTAACTTGTTGTGTTAAAGTAATAGAAGTAAATGAATTATGTATTCAATTTCATCAATGTTTTTATTTACTTTATTTCATTTTCATCACTTTTTGTGGTTTGACTCTTTTTTCTTCTGCAGCGTCAGAAAAAGAACGAGCAGGTTTATCAGGTGAGTGACTCGCTCTGTAAAACATGAACAGATTGACTGATGTATTGATTGACTGATTGACTGACTGACTGACTGACTGATTGACGGCGTTCCTCAGGGTCTGAGCTCGGCCACCAGAGACACCTACGACTCTCTCCAGATGCAGCCGCTTCCTGCTCGCTAACTCCGCCTCCTGTCAATCATCATGTGATCATGTTTCGATATGACCCCTGCAGGCCTCCGTATGTTAGGCTGCCATTTTATTGTGAATTTAAAAATATGTTTAGAAGCTTTGCGTTTCCTTTTTTTTCTTCTTCTTCTTTCTGAGCTTTGTTTTTAATAATTTACTTCAAATCCACTTGTGTTTGTTTATTATCCGTGTTTGATTAATCTGGATTTAGATTTTTGATAATTTGATGTTTTCCTGAGAATTTGTCTGATTAACAAACAGTTTGTTATGATTGTTTCTGTTTAAAACGTTTTGCTGATGATTAAAAAAATGTTTCATATTAAAGTCTCAGCTCCGCCCCCTGGTGGACACAAACAAAACCACCTTAATTTGATTCATTCCATAACAAACATGTACATGTCATGTTTAATATGTGATATCCTACACATCACAAATTCTCATTAATAATAATGTGACTCATATTTAAACGAGATGATCATTAAAAGTAAATTTGAATGGATCATCTATGTGCTGTAGAAGATTTTAATCTAATTTATTAAATTAAATATAAATTTATTTCACGGTTTACAAAATAAAGTCTAATCTTACTAAATATTATGATAGTTATCCTTCATTTTTGCCTTACAAGTGATTGAAATCCTCAATATCAATATACAATAACCACTTATTCAATTAATATGATGAGACTTTTACTACTGAAGTCTTTTAAACCGCGCAGCAGAAAAAAAAAATTGAAAATACCGGAAGTAATGATTCCTTAGCGTCCTGTTATAGTTTTCTTTTGAAAAGAATGAGCGGAAGTTGTGTGTTTTCTCTGGCGGCTAGCTTGACGGTCCCTAGCAGCTGGTTAGCATCGATGCTAAGCGGCTAACCGACTCCGAGTCTCTGCCGTCGGTCGCGATGGAAACATGAGCTCGACGTCACAGGTGAACAACGTCATTAGTCTGACAATTGTTCTCTTCAACGCTCCGACTCGTCATTAGCCAGTTCGCTAACAGGCGCGTTGCCGCAACAATCAGCGACATCCGCGGTCCACTCCAGCCCCCGCCCCCCCCTCCCCTCCCGCACGGTTTCACCGCAAACCCCCGCAGTTTGACAGAAGTCCGATGGAGACGAACGCGCCGAAGAGACGAGACAGTAAGAAGTCGCTGCGCGTGAAGGTCATCAGCCTCGGGAACGCCGAGGTGGGGAAGGTGAGAGTCCGCCGGCTGAACGAGACCGAACCTCCGTCAAGTGAGGTCCGGTTCCAGGACACCCGGGAGCCCGGGAGCCCGGACACCCGGGCTCACTCGACAACACCGAGAGATATGAAATCAAATCTGACTTTAATAATTCACCGCGAGGCGCTGTGGTTGTCAGGGTCACGTTGTGTTGTTGATTGTGACGCCAGACTCCGTTTACAAATCAACAACTTTTATTCGTATCAGCTTATTGCACCTGATTATTATGGAACACAGCTTCAACACATTCTTGTTCAGGAAGTTCAGCTCCATCTGTGAACATCGGCCATTATTGAATCTTATTGAATTTATTCTTTATGATATTATCACGATGAAGTCACGTTTTCCCCCCCAGAGCTGCATCATCAAACGATACTGTGAGAAGAGGTTCGTCCCCAAGTACCTGGCGACGATCGGCATCGACTACGGGGTCACCAAGTGAGCTCACACACCTGTATTGCTACACCTGTACTACTGCACCTGTACTGCTACACCTGTACTGCTGCACCTGTACTACTGCACCTGTACTGCTACACCTGTACTACTGCACCTGTACTACTGCACCTGTACTGCTACACCTGTACTACTGCACCTGTACTGCTACACCTGTACTGCTGCACCTGTACTACTGCACCTGTACTACTGCACCTGTACTGCTACACCTGTACTGCTGCACCTGTACTACTGCGACTGTACTGCTACACCTGTACTGCGACTGTACTGCTACACCTGTACTGCTGCACCTGTACTACTGCACCTGTACTGCTACACCTGTACTACTGCACCTGTACTGCTACACCTGTACTACTGCACCTGTACTGCTACACCTGTACTACTGCACCTGTACTGCTACACCTGTACTACTGCACCTGTACTACAGCACCTGTACTACAGCACCTGTAATGCTTCACCTGTACTGCTGCACCTGTACTGCTGCACCTGTACTACAGCACCTGTGCTGCTGCACCTGTACTGCTGCACCTGTACTGCTGCATCTGTACTACTGCACCTGTACTGCTACACCTGTACTACAGCACCTGTACTGCTACACCTGTACTACAGCACCTGTACTACAGCACCTGTACTGGTGCACCTGTACTACAGCACCTGTACTACAGCACCTGTACTACAGCACCTGTACTGCTGCATCTGTACTGGTGCATCTGTACTGCTGCACCTGTACTACAGCCCCTGTACTGCTGCACCTGTACTACAGCACCTGTACTGCTGCATCTGTACTGCTGCATCTGTACTGGTGCATCTGTACTGGTGCATCCGTACTACTGCACCTGTACTACTGCACCTGTACAACACCTGTACTACACCTGTACTTCATCTGTTCCCTGTGTGTTTCCCGTGTGTGTTCAGAGTTCAGGTCCGCGACAGAGAAATCAAAGTGAACATCTTCGACATGGCCGGACATCCCTTCTTCTACGAAGTGAGTGTGAAGCACTTCAAGCCAATGACATCATCACAGTCGAATGACGTTGTGTATTAACAGAGCTGTAATGTGTGAGAGCTGCCAGCAGGTGGAGTCACCCCCTGTTTGTGTCGTCTGTCAGGTGCGTAACGAGTTCTATAAGGACAGTCAGGGGGTCCTGCTTGTGTACGACGTCGGCCTGCGGGACAGCTTCGACGCCCTCGACAGCTGGCTCGGCGAAATGAAACAGGAAATGGGCTCCCAGGCCAACATGGACAGCATCGTGTTCATCGTCTGTGCCAACAAGGTCGGACCCGTCGACTGTCGGGGGGGGGGGGGGGCAGGGGGCGGGGCCAAACGTGCTGTTGTTGTGACCACGGTGACTCTCCTGCAGGTGGACCTGACGAAGCGACGGGTGGTGGACGAGGGCGAGGGTCGACTGTGGGCGGAGTCACGAGGGTTTCACTACTTCGAGACGTCGGCTCAGAGCGGCGAGGGAATCAACGAGATGTTCCAGGTTCACGACGAGGACTCACACTGTTGTCACGTCTCTCTGAGAATGTATCACTGTGTATTTCACACTGTGTGTGTGTGTGTGTGTGTCCACGCAGGCCTTCTTCTCGTCCATCACCGACATGTGTGAAAATGGCGGGAAGCGTCCGGTGGCTGAGGTCAGCGTGGGCTTCACCAAGGAGCAAGCCGACACCATCCGACGCATCCGCAACAGCAAAGACTCATGGGACATGTTGGGCGTGAAACCCGGCGCCACGCGGTGAGTTCACGGCCTCGGGTCGAACATCAGGCCGTCGTTAGTTTAACCTTTATTCTTTCCTCGCTGCTCTGTCGTTGGTGCGTCTCACTTTGGTTCCTGCCTCTTTGTTTCCAGGGAGGAAGTGAACAAGGCGTACAGGAAGCTGGCCGTGCTGCTGCACCCGGACAAGTGCGTCGCCCCCGGCAGCGAAGACGCCTTCAAGGCCGTGGTGAACGCTCGCACGTCGCTGTTGAAGAACATTAAATAACGTACAGACACAAACTGTCCACGGACGATTCACCAACTCACGCTCCGCACAACAAACTGTTTATTTATTTATTTATCTATTATTTATTTATCACGTGTGAAGCTCATGTGCCATGTTGTTGACAACGTCTGGTTGATGACCAGGTTTTGTTTGTGTGTGTGTGTGTGTGTGTGTGTGTGTGTGTGTGTGTGTGTGTGTGTGTGTGTGTGTGTGTGTGTGTGTGTGTGTGTGTGTGTGTGTGTGTGTGTGTGTGTGTGTGTGTGTGTGTGTGTGTGTGTGTGTGTGTGTGTGTGTGTGTGTGTGTGTGTGTGTGTCTCACAGTGAAACGTTTGTTGATCATCTGCGAATTATTGAAACAAATCCAGTCCGTAAAGTAACAAACAACAGTTTTTTATTAATTATTACTTTTATTCTGAATTAATTCACATTTCACAGCCTTTAAAATGCTGAAGCTACATACTTGTTAGCATGAAGCTACATACTCGCTAGCATGAAGCTACATACTCGCTAGCATGAAGCTACATACTCGTTAGCATGAAGCTACATACTCGTCAGCATGAAGCTACATACTCGTTATTATGAAGCTACATATGTGTTATGATGAAGCTACATACTCGTTAGCATGAAGCTACATATGCGTTATGATGAAGCCACATACCCGTTAGCATGAAGCCACATACGCGTTAGCATGAAGCTACATACGCGTTATTAGGAAGCTACATACGCGTTATGATGAAGCTACATACGCGATATGATGAAGCTACATACTCGTTAGCATGAAGCTACATACTCGTTATTATGAAGCTACATACTCGTTAGCATGAAGCTACATACGCGTTATGATGAAGCTACATACTCATTAGCATGACGCACATCCACACTTTCTAAAGCCTGTTGCCAAATCATTGACGCATGTTAAATATAGAAAATGAACTTTTGTATTCGTCACGTGGTCGAACCTGTCAAGTCCTCACAAACATCCGCACACACCACGACCTGGCGCCACCTCCTGGTGACGCCGGGTCGCTGCAACCAAGAGAAGAGACCGTGTCCGGGTCTCGAACTCCCGACTTCACTGGTTCATTAGTGAGGGAACCAGTCGTCTGATGTTTACTGGGGGGCGGAGTCAGCTTCATAAAGTGTCCATAAGATTTATAATGATTTAAATCTTCCACTTGTGTCACCACACAACAACCTGTTCCCTGACTAACTGGTGCCTTCTGTCTGCATATATTATTATTTTTATTAATATTAACATCTATTCTATCTGCCCTCGTATTCACATCATTTACTTCAAAATCATCACTTACAAACTGTAAAAGTGATCCAGACTCGTTCCTGCTCTCAGATATTAACTCATGTTCCCTCATTTATTCAAGATATTGAAGATGTTCTGTTCAAATTCATAATGTGACCCCGAACAAGTTGTACATAAAACAAAGACTGAAAAAACGTTTTCCTCAAACGACCTTCTGTCAATCAAAAAGTCACTGTCAATATTCAGCCGTTTGGCTCTTTTGCCTCGAGTAAAAATCATATCACATGACGACGTCTTTACCTGAACGAGAGCATTTCCATGGCGACGGTGAGTGTTGGTTTACTGATCATGTTTCATACTGTAAATAAGTGACGCAGCATGGATACGTCATCATATCTGTTTTTATCTACATGTCATATCTATATGCGATCAAACCTGTGGATGCACAGGATGAATAAATGTCTGAGCTCCTACTTGTCGCTTGAATGTGATTTTTTAAAATTTAAAACCATGACAACAGAACATGCTGCATTTTGCATTAAAGACATGAAAGATAATCTTCCAAAACAGAAATGAAAAACAGTAAAACCATGACATTAGAACCATAATAACACAAACTGAATTAATAACTAATACCAATAAATTAACTTAATAATACATTCAAACAGAAAACCATGAAAATAGAAATGTTATGAAAAACATCTCAACTTAAAGCTGTTTCATTTTTAATATGCCAAAGACATTGTAATATAATATTATAGTAAATTTGTGTTTATTAAATTGCAGAAAGAAATTGAGCAAGGTTAGACACTGAGTATGTTTGTGTGTGTCACAGCGTGTTAGTGTGTGTGTGCGTGTTCGTGTGTGTGTATTCGTGTGTTTGTGTGTTCGTGTGTGACTGCGTGTTCGTGTGTGTGTTCGTGTGTGTGTGCGTGTTCGTGTGTGTTTGTGTGTTCGTGTGTCACTGCGTGTTCGTGTGTGTGTGCGTGTTTGTGTGTTCGTGTGTCACTGCATGTTCGTGTGTGTGTTCGTGTGTTTGTGTGTGTTCGTGTGTCACTGTGTGTTGACCTATGTTCAAGGTCGACGTCAGCGGCTGTGACTTTATAAACTCTCCTGGTGAGTGAAGCTGGAGTCAGACATGTGACCTGGCTGGCGTTCTGCCACGTTCCCATCATGCACCTGGACACAGGTAGTCTGTCGTGTAACCTGTTTCAGGTCCGCTCGGGATTTACACTCCGACGTCTGCGTCTGATTATCTGAGTCCTGAAACCTGGACCTGGACCGGGTCAACGGCACAACTGGGCCAACAGCCAACAGCCCACAGCCCAGCTCGTCCACTCACCGGCCCGTGACGTTGTTTGGCAGCAAGACAATCTGATCAACTGTGAACGTCCAGAACTGAAGGTATGATCCGACTCACGTCTGTGACCTCAGTCATCGCCCTCCGGTGACCCTTCTTTGTCTAACCCTAACCCAGACTGCAGGGGGCGGGGCTTCTGACCTGTACTGCAGCCAGACACCAGGGGGCGGGGCTTCCGACCTGTACTGCAGCCAGACACCAGGGGGCGGGGCTTCTGACCCCCCGCCCCCAGCCTGCGCAGGAAACAGCTGTTGTGGGTCAGACACATCATTGACCGTCACAACCTGTTCAACCTGAGGCTCGCCGGAGGCCCGGGGCGAGGACGCCACCGCATCACCGTCACCGACGCTACATCGCCGGCACCAACAGGTAGACGCTGTGATGTCATGGAGTCGTTTCAATTTACGTGAATGTATAAATGAACTTCATCTCAAATGAATTTATCTTAATTGTTTCATCATTTCAAAATGTATCTTTTATTCAATTATGAAATTGTAATATATTCATTTAATCTGTGTATTTTTCTCATTATTTCAATCATTCATCCATCCATTCAAGAATGAACCTGATTTTAATCTGAAATGATTTTGCAGGTTGATTTAAAATTTGTACTAAATTAACTTTAAGGGATTATTTTTCGGATATTTGTAACTTTAAATGACAATTTGACATTTTTGGATTTTAATTCTCACTCTTCAGGTTCTTGTGATTTGTCAGGCGGTAAATTTCCCCCGCCCGTTGTCTCGCAGGCAGATCCGTAACAAGGCGCTCGTCGGCGACTCGTGTTCACCCGGCGACGCAAAGCAACGACTCGCTTAGCGACGCAGATTTCTTTGTGTCGCGGGGTCTGAGGGTGCGCGCACTGCAACACACGTTCAAGTAATAATAATAATAATAATAATAATAATAATAATAATAATTTATGGGCCCCTTTCTCAACACTCAAGGTCACCTTACAAAATCAACAATAAAAACCCTCAGTCCATCCAACAAGCAGTCATAAAAGCAGGCAATAAAACAACATGATAAAACTAATAATAATAAAAACAAGAGAAAGGGTGGGGTCATTCCAGTCAAAGCAAATGAAATGAAAACGAGTAGGCCTGTCTGAAAAGATGGGTTTTCAGGGGAGATTTGAAAGTGATAATGGAAGTGGAGTGTTGCATGTAGAGGCAGAGAGTTCCAGAGGTGGGGGGCTGAGCGATGGTAACCAGACGAGCAGGTGGGGGTACGGTAAACACACAAATATCTGATAAAGCTATCGGTTAGTATTTATTCATGTATTAAAGATTTTGTTTTTGCTTCAAAACAAGAATTTTAATCTCTAATAGTTTAAATTCTTTCAGAATTGAATCACACAATTACTTGTTACACATTTAGCACAAAGTTTATCATCGTTGCATTACATCATATACATATAATATCATATCTGTCTGTTTTCTTTAGTAGTAGTAGTAGTATTAGTACAGTCCACAGTACGTGACACTGTCTGTCCTCATGTCATCGGACCTGGAGCAAATGGACCAACAGTTTTCTTCGGGACGGAGACGAACGTCTCTGGTCGTCACCAACATGATTCGTCACAGTTACAGTAAACACATCAAGTCATTCTTCTTCATGACTGAACAGATGATAACGTCTCAGTTCAGTTCAACTCTCCTGAAGTGAGTTTGTCTCTACATGTTGAAACAGTTGTTGAATCTGCTGATTCAACGAAGCAGAAGAGGAAACTGCAACAAAAGAAAATCATCATTTTCGTCAGACTCGTGTTTATATACAGTCCATGGTTCAAACTGAGATTTTATTCCACAATTTCTTATTTCTTGTCCAAACCTGTTTTGGACAAGAATGTTCCCGTTCCACATGAGCACTAGAGACAAAGACGTGGCGTCGTCGTGGTGATGAGTCACATGACGATTGAAGATAACCTGCTCCTCAGTGTTGGAGACTTTGGAACAGAATTTATTCACTGTGTCATAATGTTTCCATGTTTTACTGTCACAGTTATCTGTTGATCATGGTTTGATACAAAGATATTTTATTGTCTCACAGTTTGTTTGATGCTGTTTTTATTACATCTCATGATCTTTTCCTCATTAAAATGTTGTTATTGTTTTATTTCAGAATGAATAGGCTTAATTGCCTAATTTATCTCATTAATGTTCTTCGTTAATTACATTTTTTTTATTGTTATCCAAACATATTCCATCTTTTATTTACCAGTGTTGGGTCAGTAATTTATTTATTTATTTTTTTTTTTTATTGCCCTTTAGACTTTCTATCATTATTTTGATCTAATCCATATTTATTTATGTTGGTTTATTTCTTATCATTTATATTGAATCAGTTTTTGTTTAGTAATTATTCAACCTCATTAAACAGTGTCACATCACATATTGATGATTCATTACAGTTTATTTCTAGTGACTGTTCTTATTCAATAACTGATTTTGTTGCATTATTGCATAGAAATGTTTGAAGTATTTTTTTTACAGTGGCTAAAAAGTATTCTGATCCTCAAAGTATTTGAACACTTGTTTTATTTACATTTGATTGGATCAGCTGACTGCCCTGGGTGGCCTTTGACCTCCAGGCACAAGGCCCACTGTAGATCATTAGCCTGAAATGGTCTTTATCTGGGGTCAGAGGTCAGTCCCCACATGGGCACAGTCAAATCATCTCGTTCCACTCGTCACTGTGGAACAGAGCTTTCAGTCGCTCAGCCCCCCACCTCTGGAACTCTCTGCCTCTACATGCAACACTCCACTTCCATTATCACTTTCAAATCTCCCCTGAAAACCCATCTTTTCAGACAGGCCTACTCGTTTTCATTTCATTTGCTTTGACTGGAATGACCCCACCCTTTCTCTTGTTTTTATTATTATTAGTATTATCATGTTGTTTTATTGCCTGCTTTTATGACTGCTTGTTGGATGGATTGAGGGTTTTTATTGTTGATTTTGTAAGGTGACCTTGAGTGTTGAGAAAGGGGCCCATAAATAAAATGAATTATTATTATTATTATTATTACTGTCTCCACCCTGGACTCACCATGACCAGGACCAGGACCACGACCACAACCACGACCAGGACCAGGACCAGGACCAGGACCACGACCACGACCACGACCAGGACCACGACCAGGACCAGGACCACGACCAGGACCAGGACCACGACCAGGACCACGACCACGACCACGACCAGGACCAGGACCAGGACCACGACCAGGACCAGGACCAGGACCAAGACCACGACCAGGACTACGACCAGGACCAGGACCAGGACCACGAGGTGCCTGCGGAGGGACTTCTGGTCCCCTCGGTCCTTCGCTCGGGTTCGGCTCCAGTGACGTGGTCCGCTCGTGTTGTCCCGGTGGAGGAGGAGGGGCCGGTCCCGGTGCCAAGTCCCTGACGGAAACTCCTCCCCCCGAGTGTGTGGGTGTGTGTGTGTGTGTGTGTGTGTGTGTGTGTGTGTGTGTGTGAGAGAGAGTGTGACAGACGGACTGTGGAGAGGACGCAGCACAGGCGACATGACGGAGGAGAACAGGAATGTGTCCGACACCGAGCCGCGCTCCGGGTCCGGGTCCGGGTCGTGGTCTGGGTCCGGGTCGTGGTCCGGGTCCGGGTCCGGGTCCGACCAACTCGTCTTCTTCGTCAACGGCAAGAAGGTAAAAATAACTCTGTTCTGACCCGTATTCCTTCAGTCCAATACAAACTAATGATAATAGAGTTATTCACTGCAGTGTTTTTACTAATATTAATAATAATCCTAGAACACTGACGTCACACTGAAGGTGAGAACATGTGAACAGAAGAAATAACCCGAAGTGGAACCACATGTTAAAATAAGTGTTTGTCCGCAGGACAGTTGAATATGTGATGAGAGATGAAGTTTGATCTGATCAGAAGTTTTCCTCTTCGCCATAAAGACGCACGACACTGTCGTTCCTCCTGCCACCTGTAGGGGCGCTGCTCGCCCAACGAACTTTTATGATTTTGTTTTTCTGATTTGATCTGTAAATGTCACTGAATAAATCAACGATCAGTCGATGATGTAGTAAAATCTTGTGAGTGAAACAAGTTGTCTGTGCAAAGCAGGTTCATTCCTTCACCTTTATGTTTCTTATCATATATAATGAGATATATAGATATATATATATATATCTATATATCTATATATATTTGTTTGTCCTGCAGATTATTGAGAAGAACGCAGATCCTGAGACAACCCTGCTGACCTATCTGAGGAGGACACGTAGGATCTCTCTCACACACACACACACACTCACACAATCACACACACAATCACACACACACACACACACACACACACAATCACACACACTCACACAATCACACACACTCACACACAGACACACCCCTCAGGCAGTAGAGTACATTGTGTACTCAGTTAAATCTTCAAAATGACTTTGTTTGCCATGGTCATCATCTTCCTCAGTTTCCTGTTACACAACTTCATATCTATGACAACACTTTCACTTCCTATTTTTTTGGTTATTTCCTCCGATCGTGAGTCAATTTCCCCTTAGTTTCAAATGAGAGAAGAAAAAATCCTCTTAAAGACAAAAGCAACTTGTGTTTCAGCGACTCAGATGAGTGAATTATATCACTTTGGTTTATTTGTGTTGAATATACGAGGTCATCGACCGCCTGTCTGTCAAAGTCGAAATACACTTCACCTCAGGTGGAACCTCATGCGGTACCTCATTCGGTACCTCATGCGGTACATCAGGTGGAACCTCATGCGGTACCTCATGCGGTACCTCATGCGGTACATCAGGTGGAACCTCATGCGGTACCTCATGCGGTACATCAGGTGGAACCTCATGCGGTACCTCATGCGGTACCTCAGGCGGTACCTCAGGCGGTACCTCAGGCGGTAACTCATGCGGTACCTCATGCGGTACCTCAGGCGGTACCTCATGCAGTACCTCAGGCAGTACCTCAGGTGGAACCTCAGGCGGTACCTCATGCAGTAACTCAGGCGGTACTTCATGCGGTACCTCAGGCGGTAACTCATGCAGTACCTCAGGCGGTACCTCAGGCGGTACCTCATGCGGTACCTCAGGTTGAACCTCATGCAGTACCTCAGGCGGTCCATCAGGTGGAACCTCAGGCGGTACCTCATGCAGTAACTCAGGCGGTACTTCATGCGGTACCTCAGGCGGTAACTCATGCGGTACCTCAGGCGGTACCTCATGCGGTACCTCAGGCGGAACCTCAGGTGGAACCTCATGCGGTACCTCAGGCGGTACTTCAGGTGGAACCTCAGGCGGTACCTCATTCGGTACATCAGGTGGAACCTCAGGCGGTACCTCATGCGGTACCTCAGGTCAAAATGACTTTGTTTGCCATGGTCATCATCTTCCTCAGTTTCCTGTTACACAACTTCATATCTATGACAACGCTTTCACTTCCTATTTTTTTGGTTATATTTTTATATTTTTGGGGTATTTCCTCCGATCATGAAGCAATTTCCCCTTATTTTCAAATGAGAGAAGAAAAAATCCTCTTAAAGACAAAAGCAACTTGTGTTTCAGCGACTCAGATGAGTGAATTATATCACTTTGGTTTATTTGTGTTGAATATACGAGGTCATCGACCGCCTGTCTGTCAAAGTCGAAATACACTTCACCTCAGGTGGAACCTCATGCGGTACCTCATTCGGTACCTCATGCGGTACATCAGGTGGAACCTCATGCGGTACCTCATGTGGTACCTCATGCGGTACATCAGGTGGAACCTCATGCGGTACCTCATGCGGTACATCAGGTGGAACCTCATGCGGTACTTCATGTGGTACCTCAGGTGGAACCTCATGCAGTACCTCAGGCGGTACCTCATGCGGTACCTCAGGCGGTACCTTGTGCAGTACATCAGGCCGTACCTCAGGTGGAACCTCCTGCGGTACCTCAGGTGGTACCTCAGGTGGAACCTCATGATGTACCTCAGGCGGTACTTCAGGTGGAACCTCATCCGGTACCTCAGGCGTTACCTCAGGCGGTACCTCGTGCAGTACCTCAGGTGGTACCACCCACCTTCCCTGAGAAGGCACCAGATCTCCCTTGACTCCCACCTCTACGTACATCCTCACAGAGACAGGGACAGTGGTTTAGTCGTTAACCGACTGGAGGTCAAAGTGCGTCTCTGGAGATGATCATATGTTCTTGTCAATAATTCCCTGACTTCCGTGTAAACTCTGTGTCTTCAGTGGGTCTCACAGGAACTAAGCTGGGCTGTGCTGAGGGGGGCTGCGGCGCCTGTACCGTCATGCTGTCCAGATACCAAACACACAGTCAACAGCTGCTGTATCCTTGACTGGCGTGTGTGTGATGTGTGTGTTAACGAACCGTCCCGTCAGCTGCAGTCATGTGCTCCCGTCACAACAGACTAATTTTTTACGGTTTGATGTAGAAACTCAGTGTGAGCAGACAAACAGTCCTTCACTCCGTCCAGTCATTACGCCGCCAACGCCTGTCTCGCCCCCCTGTGCTCCCTACACCTGGTCGCCGTGACGACCGTGGAGGGCATCGGCAGCGTGGCCCGAAAATTACATCCTGTACAGGTACGACGCAACTTCACACAAACGCAACTCTGAGCACTTTGCTCATCTCCTCTGACGTGTGTTAAAGTGGCCACTAGAGGGCAGCACTGCTCATGAAATCAGACTTGTTCAAATGAACTTTGTTGAATTTCTTGGGGTTCCTCAAGGTTCTATTCTTGGTCCTCTCTTGTTCCAATGATCTTATTAGTTACAGAGTTATGTTTTCAAACAGTCCCCTTCTTGCATCGTTCAGCAAACACGGAGCAACACGACGGACGTTCTCTTTGTTCACCAGCTTGTCTCAACCTGCTTCTGTCATCGACACCTTTTGTAAAACATTTAATATTCATTCCTGCACCTTCCAGGCTCTTAGTTCTCTGTGTGTTTCAAACTAGTGAACAGGTTTATACATAGTTTATGATGAACAATAACTATTGTTTGCGTTCAGGAGCGAATAGCGAAGGCTCACGGTTCTCAGTGTGGCTTCTGTACTCCGGGGATCGTCATGTCCATGTACGCTCTGCTGAGAAACAACCGCACACCCAAAATGGCCGACGTGGAGGAGGCCTTCCAAGGTAGGGACTGTTGTGAGGATGTAAGCGTGTGATTCATCTTGGAAAGAGTTTATTAACGTGGACGGTGTTGGGTTCAGGGAATCTGTGCCGCTGCACCGGATACAGAGCGATCCTGGAGGGATACAAGAGCTTCACTGTGGTGAGACAGAAGAACTCACTTACTGTAACTGTACAGCATATACATATATATGTGTATATATATACGTATACGTATATAAATATTCTGTAAGTGAACACAGTGCTCCTGCAGGAGGGGGGGTGCTGTGGTGGCAGAGGGCGGGGAAAGGGCTGCTGTATGACCAATGACAACGGAGCTGTGAGAACCTCAGAGGAAAACCAGGAAGTGAGTCACTTTGTGTAAATGTACTTTTTAAAACTGCGTTGAATGTTTCTGACTGTGAAGCGTGTGTTTTCTTCAGGAGGTCACGTCTCTGTTCGATGCTGCAGACTTTGCACCTTTGGACCCGACACAGGAAGTGATTTTCCCTCCTGAACTCATGGTGAATAACTCACAGCAGTTGGTGACAACGTTAAACTCACCGCTCCCACACAAAGGCAGACACATTATCCGCTTACAGGAGAAAACAGAAGTCAAGTCTGAACATACACACATGAATCTGCATTTTTAGATTCTATTGGTTTGTCCTTCCCATCTAGTCTCTCACTAAAGGTCAGAGGTCACCTTCACTGTGTTTCCGTGGCAACCGGACAGTGTGGCTGCAGCCCAACAGTCTGGAAGAGTTTCTGCATCTGAAATGGAAACATCCCGACGCCCGAGTGGTCGTGGGAAACACTGAAGTGGGTCAGTCTGCGTCTCAAACTTATCTAGTAATTCATCCATTCATCCAGTCATCCATTCATCCAGTCATCCAGTCATTCATTCATCCAGTCATCCAGTCATCCATTCATGACACTCTGTTTGTAGGTATCGAGGTGAAGTTTAAGAACATGTTGTACGCGGTGGTCTTGGCTCCGGTCTTCGTCCCTGAGCTGAACGCTGTGACTCACACTGAGGACGGTGAGTTGTCACCAAACACGCCAACACACATTAAATATGACTGAACTTTTGTCGCCACACTGGAACCGACTGAAGTTACATTTGTCCGATACTTTGTCCATCAGCGACTGATCAGCTGATGGACAGGTCGACCATGAGCATTAGCATTAGGAGCAATAATGAAATAGTAACGGTTGTATTTGTTGACATGGAAATAGTTTTCATGCTGTTGAGAAATTGAAAAATAAAAGTCTCAAATGTACAGGTATTGTGTTTGGAGCATCATGTACTCTCAGCCACATGGGGGCGGTACTGAGGCAGGCGGTGGAGACTCTTCCTCCTCATCAGACCCAAGTCTTCCTCGCCGTCCTGGAGCAGCTGCGCTGGTTCGCTGGACAACAAATACGCAACGTAGCTGTGAGTCATCGTCCGTCGAGCAAGGCACCGACACTGGTTTGAATCCCTGACTCGTGCTGGTTTCAAGGGTCCTGGATATTCCTGGAATCCTTGGAATGTTTTAAAACAGATGTAAATGGAAGGAGTCACGAGTCGCTTGTGTTTGTGTTGTCGTGTTTTCAGGCTGTCGGTGGAAACATCATGACGGCGAGCCCCATCTCTGACCTCAACCCTGTCTTCATGGCAGTGGGCTGCAAACTCACTGTGATGGACAAAGGTACCACACACGCATGCACGCACACACGCATGCACACACACACACACACACGCACACATGCACACACATACACACGCACGCACAAACGCACACACACACGCACGCACGCACACATGCACGCACACACACACGAGTCAATGACTCTGCCAGTAAAAACTGTGTTAAAGAAAAACATGTTTGCATTAATGATGTGTTCAATGACCCCCCCATACCTTCAGTATGACATGTGACCCCTGGTCCTGACCTTTAACCTCTGTGTGTCAGTCGGAAGTCGCGTGGTTCAGATGGACGACGGGTTCTTCACAGGTTACAGGAGGACGGTTCTGCGACCGCAGGAGATCCTGGTCTCCATAGAGATCCCGTACAGTCAGAAGGTAGCTACAGCAACTCTACGACTGATGGTTACCTAGCAACTCCATAATTCACCTAGCAACTACATTCATTCATCGAGTAACCACTTCCAGTACCTAGCAACCATTGTCAGTCACCTGTTAAACACCAGAAACAACTGGCTCAGTTACCTAGCAACTGTTTTTAGTCACCTAGCAACCACGGTGACAGAACTGCATCCATCCCCCTTCACACTCTGACTCGTGTTTGTTTTTCCGCCTCAGACTCAGTTCGTCTCCGCATTCAAACAGTCACCTCGGCGTGAGGATGACATCAGCATCGTCACCGCGGCGATGAGTGTCACCTTCACTCCCGGGACTAACGTAATCCAGGACCTGAGGCTGAGCTTTGGCGGCATGGCGGCGACCACGGTGCTCGCAAAGCAGACGGCGAACAGGCTGCTGGGAAGGTAATGAGAGAGAGGGAGGGAAGGAGGATTGAAGGAACCGGGGGAAGGAGTGAGGGTGTGACTCTCTGATGATGTCATCCAGGTGTTGGGAGGAGGAGCTTCTGCATGAGGCCTGCTCCTCACTGGCTGAAGAGATGACCCTCGACCTCTCTGTCCCGGGCGGCATGGTGACGTACCGGCGAACTCTGACCCTCAGCCTCTTCTACAAGTTCTACCTGACGACGCTGCAGAAGCTGCGGCAGCAGGTGACAGATGATATATTCATGTTCATAATGGCATGAGTCTGACTCGTGTGGTTGGTGTGGTTCCAGCTGTGACCTGAGGAATAACTGCTGTTTACTGAAAAGATTATTAACATGAACATCAGTAGATGAATATTTGCTTATATAATATAACAAGTGTGATGATGTTCTGTGTTTCATCCGTCAGGGGGTGGATGTGGACCAGGTTCCTTCAGACTGTCGCAGCGCCACAGACGTTTACCTTCCTCCGACGCCGTCCAGCGCTCAGATCTACCAGGTTCAATAAAGTTCACTCTCACCAGCTCAGATGTATTTTCACACACAGACACATTCAGGTGTGTCCTTCCACCTTGTTCCTCCAGTCGGTGCCAGAGGGGCAGAGCCTGGACGACGTGGTCGGTCGTCCCATGATGCACCTGTCGGCCATGAAGCAGGCGACGGGGGAGGCGGTTTACTGCGACGACGTGCCGCTGTTTGAGAACGAGCTCTACCTGTCGCTGGTCACCAGCAGCAAAGCTCACGCTCGCATCATGTGAGTGTAAAACCCTGAACACACACCTGAGAGACACACACACACACCTGTCCTGTCTGACCCAGGTGTGTGTGTGTGTCGTAGCTCTATAGATACCTCAGCAGCGGAGCGTTCTCCTGGTGTCGTCTGCTTCCTGTTTGCTGATGACATTCCCGGCTCCAACGCCACCGGAGTCATCCAGTACGACGAGACCGTCCTCGCTGACCGTCAGGTATGTTGCTATTGTTTTAGTAGACCGATCAGGAGACTCCATCAGGTTCAGATGATAACCACGCCCCCTGCAGGTCACATGTGTGGGTCACATCATCGGAGCCGTGGTGGCCGACACGCAGATCCACGCTCAACGAGCCGCCAAGGTCGTCAAGGTCGAGTACGAGGAGCTGCAGCCGCTCGTCACCATCCAGGTGAGAGCGCCTGCTGACGATGTCTCTCATCATATTACATATAATATATGATATATCATATATCATATATTATGTAGTGTATATAATATATGATATAGTGTATATGATATATTATATAGTGTATATTATATATGATATATGATATATTATATAGTGTATATTATATATTATATAGTGTATATAATATATGATATATAATATATAATATACATTATATAATATATATTGTGACGTGACCATTGTTGGTTTGACTGACAGGAGGCCATCGCCGCCCAGTCCTTCTATCAGCCAATCAGAACCCTCCAGAAGGGAGACCTGGAGGCAGGGTTCAAACATGCCGACCACATCCTGGAGGGTATGACTGTCTGACCTCCTGGATTGATTGATTGATTGATTGATTGATCGATCGATTGATCGATTGATTATCTGACAGGTGAGATCCACATCGGAGGTCAGGAACATTTCTACCTGGAGACAAACGTCACTCTGGCTGTTCCACGAGGAGAAGACGGAGAAATGGAACTCTTCGTCTCCACTCAGTCTGCCACAAAAACACAGGTAACACACAGGTCACACACACAGGTAACACACATGTAACACACAGGTAACACACAGGTCAGACACGCAGGTAACACACAGGTCACACACAGGTAACACGCAGGTAACACACACAGGTAACACACATGTAACACACAGGTCACACACATGTAACACACAGGTCAGACACGCAGGTAACACACAGGTAACACACAGGTAACACGCAGGTAACACACACAGGTAACACACATGTAACACACAGGTCACACACAGGTAACACACAGGTCAGACACACAGGTAACACACATGTAACACACAGGTAACACACAGGTCAGACACGCAGGTAACACACAGGTCACACACAGGTAACACGCAGGTAACACACACAGGTAACACACATGTAACACACAGGTCACACACAGGTAACACACAGGTCAGACACGCAGGTAACACACAGGTAACACACAGGTAACACACAGGTCACACACAGGTAACACGCAGGTAACACACACAGGTAACACACATGTAACACACAGGTCACACACACAGGTCACACACACACAGGTAACACACAGGTAACACACAGGTAACACACAGGTAACACACAGGTCACACACAGGTAACACACAGGTCACACACAGGTCACACACAGGTCACACACACAGGTCACACACAGGTCACACACAGGTAACACACAGGTAACACACAGGTCACACACAGGTAACACACACAGGTCACACACAGGTAACACACAGGTCACACACACAGGTAACACACAGGTAACACACAGGTCACACACAGGTCACACACACAGGTCACACACAGGTAACACATAGGTCACACACAGGTCACACACAGGTAACACACAGGAAACACACAGGTCACACACAGGTAACACACAGGAAACACACACAGGTCACACACATGTAACACACAGGTAACACACAGGAAACACACAGGTCACACACACAGGTCACACACAGGTAACACACAGGTAACACACAGGTCACACACAGGTAACACACACAGGTCACACACAGGTAACACACAGGTAACACACAGGAAACACACAGGTCACACACACAGGTCACACACAGGTAACACACAGGTAACACACAGGTCACACACAGGTAACACACACAGGTCACACACAGGTCACACACACAGGTCACACACAGGTAACACACACAGGTCACACACAGGTCACACACACAGGTCACACACAGGTAACACACACAGGTCACACACAGGTCACACACAGAGGTCACACACAGGTCACACACAGGTAACACACAGGTCACACACAGGTCACACACAGGTAACACACACAGGTCACACACAGGTAACACACAGGTAACACACAGGTCACACACAGGTAACACACACAGGTCACACACAGGTCACACACACAGGTCACACACAGGTAACACACACAGGTCACACACAGGTCACACACAGGTAACACACAGGTCACACACAGGTAACACACACAGGTCACACACACAGGTCACACACACAGGTCACACACAGGTAACACACACAGGTCACACACAGGTAACACACAGGTCACACACACAGGTCACACACACAGGTCACACACAGGTCACACACACAGGTAACACCCAGTGTGTGTGTGTGTGTGTGTGTGTGTGTGTGTGTGTGTGTGTGTGTGTGTGTGTGTGTGTGTGTGTGTGTGTGTGTGTGTGTGTGTGTGTGTGTGTGTGTGTGTCTCAGTCCCTGGTGGCGAAGGCGCTGGGCGTCCCTGCCAACCGGGTGGTTGTGCGGGTGAAGAGGATGGGCGGGGGCTTCGGGGGGAAGGAGAGCAGGAGCACAGTGTTGTCCACTGTCGTCGCCGTGGCAGCAAACAAGTAAGTGTCAGGTCCTCGTCTTTTCTTTTTGATCAAATCTTCCTCTTCAACAATGTGGAACCATGTTTCGTGTCTCAGGCTGAAGAGGCCGGTGAGGTGCATGTTGGACAGAGACGAGGACATGTTGGTCACCGGAGGGAGACACCCCTTCTATGGCAAATACAAGGTAGGAGGACGCCCCCTGCTGGTGAGGACGCTCTCAACTGCAGCATCAGAGCTAGCAGTGGTGTCAGTAGAAGGAGTGAGGTGATGTGATGGTTCTGCTCCTCCTCCTCAGGTGGGTTTCCTGACCAGCGGTCGGGTTGTGGCTCTGGACGTGTCGTACTTCTCCAACTGTGGGCACTCCCAGGACCTCTCTCTGTCGGTGAGCGCCGTCACCAACCTCTCAATGTCTTATAGACGATGACCATATGCTGATGTCACCTGCGTGTTGGCCCAGGTGTTGGAGCGCGCTCTGTTCCACATGGAGAACTCGTACAGCGTGGAGAACATCCGCGGCCGAGGCTTCTGCTGCCGCACCAACCTGCCGTCCAACACAGCGTTCAGGGGCTTCGGAGGGCCGCAGGGCATGATGGTTGCTGAGAGCTGGATGACGGACGTGGCTCAGAGTCTAGGGAGGCCGGCGGAGGAGGTGGGTGGATGAGGAACGTCACAAGTGACGAACCAGCTGAGTTCTGGACGAAAGACGGCGTCCAATCGGTGTCTCCGTTTCCCTGCAGGTGCGTCGGTTGAACCTGTACATGGAAGGCGACGTGACGCCGTACAACCAGGTCCTGGATCAGGTGACTCTGCAGCGCTGCTGGGACGAGTGTCTGTCACGCTCCAACTACCAGCACCGCCGAGCCGCCATCGACGTCTTCAACAGGTAAAACTCACTGGACTGGGTTAGTATCAATAGGTTCTCCTGGTTGTGACGGTCCAGATGAAGCTGCAGTTTCACAGTGTCTGAGACCTGGTGAAAGTTCATGATAAGTACAATGGTCCAACCCATCTGCAACATTCTGAGCTGCACAGTAGGTACAGTAGCTCTGACAGACGTGTCGTCACTCCTCTGTCGTCCCGTCAGTCAGAACCGTTGGACCAAACGAGGCCTGGCCATCATCCCCACCAAGTTCGGTATCAGCTTCACTGCCCTCTTCCTCAACCAGGTCTGATCCTATGACACACTGTTCACGGTCACATGGGTTCTAGAGAAGTTCTGGGAACATTCTGGATTCACTGTTGTGGTTCGTCTGCAGGCCGGAGCTCTGGTTCACATCTACACCGACGGTTCTGTGTTGTTGACCCATGGTGGGACGGAGATGGGTCAGGGTCTCCACACCAAGATGATCCAGGTACGGGTCTCCGCCCGTCCCTCCACCCTGTAGGAGGGAGTTCTCCTCGTTCATGTCATTGTAAATGGCCACGAACATAAACCATCAACCTGCGTCTGCGTTGCCAGGTTGCCAGCAGGGTTCTGTGTATCCCCTGTTCCAAGATCCACATCTCAGAGACCAGCACCAACACCGTCCCCAACACCAGCCCCACCGCCGCCTCCGCCTCCTCCGACCTCAATGGAGCCGCCGTGCAGAACGCCTGCGAGCTCCTGGTGAGGCGCCTGCAGCCGTACAAGACCAAGAACCCTGAAGGATCATGGGAGGACTGGGTGAGTGTGAAGAATAGTGACGGTGATGATGTGACCTTTAAGTTCACTGCCTCAACTCTTTAGTTCTGAACTTTGACCTCTTTACAGCCGTGAAGTAAATGGACTGGCAATAACTTTGACATACTTTGTTCTCATCGATACATTTTCATGTGTCCGTTGGTTGAACACTTTCTTGCTGCCGTCTCGTCTCAGGTGAAAGCTGCGTACTTCGACCGGGTCAACCTCAGCGCCAACGGGTTTTACAAGTGAGTTCAGTCCACGAGACGCTGGTTCAGTCAGTCTGAAGTGGAGTGACACTGTTTCCTCTCTGCCCTCAGGACTCCCGACATCGGTTACGACTTTGACACGAACTCCGGTCGAGCGTTCTGTTACTTCTCTTACGGAGTGGCCTGCTCGGAGGTGGAGGTCGACTGTCTCACTGGAGTTCACAAGGTGAGAGAACAAACCCTCAGGCTCAGAGTCGTGAACTTTCCTCCTTCCTCCAGAGTCTTGTCCACACGGAGAAGACACAAAGACACTTGTTGACACGTTTCATGTCGTGGAATAAAAGTGACTCTGATTTCAGAATCTGAGCTCGACCGTCGTGATGGACGTTGGTCACAGCCTCAACCCAGCCATCGACATCGGACAGGTGAGTGGCCCCCAGGGCAACAGGTCAGGTGGTTAATGGATCCAGGTGATTGAGTCGTTCTGACCCGTGTGCAGGTGGAGGGGGGGTTCGTTCAGGGTCTGGGTCTCTTCACCCTGGAGCAGCTCCACTACTCCCCCCGGGGCGTCCTCCTCACTCGGGGTCCCGGCTCCTACAAGATTCCGGCCTTCGGCGACATTCCCACCGACTTCACCGTCTCTCTGCTGCGGGACGCCCCCAACGAAAAGGCCATCTTCGCCTCCAAGGTAACGCCTCCGATGACATCACCGCGCAGATTTACACAGGAAGAAGATAATTCAGTTGATGGGATGTTTTCTCTCCAGGCCGTGGGCGAACCGCCGCTTTTCTTGGCAGCATCGGTTTTCTACGCCATCAAAGACGCCGTCACTGCTGCCCGGGCGGAGTCGGACATCAGAGGACCGTTCAGACTGGACAGCCCCGCCTCCGCCGAGAGGATCCGCAACGCCTGCAGCGACCACTTCAACCAGCTGGTACGAAAAGACCATCAACGACTGTTTATATATAATAAATATGACAGGCCTTATGACCTGTAATATTGATTATATGACGCTAACGTGTGAACTCTCTCTTCAGTTCAACAAAATGATGTTTGTCTTTCAGTGTCGTTCTGCTGAACCAGGAAGTTTCACTCCCTGGTCTGTGCAGGTGTAACAGTCTCATCCTGATGATGTCATCCTGATGACAGAACAAACACAACTAATATGAATATTAATCAGTTCAGATGAAATACGATGAAATGTTAAAAATGTTTCACAGAAATAAATCTAAGTTTGCTTCACAGTTTGAACTGGTCTCCATGACGTCGTCTGTGTGTCGACTCCTTGTTATCGATTTATATTAATATCACACTTGTTGTGGATCAATAAACATAATAAATATGATATCATGTATTAACTGAACAGTCAGCGAGTGCAGAAGAAGAATCTCTCAAATTCTTCACACCGACCTGAGATCCTCCAACATGGCCGCCGCTCGTTGGTCATCGCTTCACAGCTGCGTGTCGGAGGAGGTCCGTCTCCATGACGACCACCTGGTGTTAACTGTGAGCTGCGTGTGAACGAGTCTCACTGAGCGTCTCGCACCGGACCTGCAGGGTCAGGATCCCTTGGCTCTGGTGGACCTGGTTCTGGTGGACCTGGTGAGTCAGGATCTGGTTCTGGTTCTGGCGGAACTGGTGAGTCAGGATCTGGTTCTGGTTCTGGCGGAACTGGTGAGTCAGGATCTGGTTCTGGTTCTGGTGGACCCGGTGAGTCAGGATCTGGTGGATCTGGTTCTGGTGGACCTGGTGGACTATGGCTCGCAGGAGGATGGAGACCCAGCCAGTGATCTTGTGTGTGAAGACGCTGCTGCTGCTCTACTCCTTCATCTTCTGGGTGAGAATCTTCTGTGGATTATTAATAATCTGATCATATTTATGATCTTCAGTCTGTTTAAACCATCTATAGTTCTGAAATGATACAAGGTCACGTTGTGTTTTTATTGTTCACTGTCTGTTCTGAATCAGAGTCTCAGATGGTTTAATTTTTAGATTTTCAGTTTTCTGTCAGAGGGAAGTTTTACATGTGGGACATCAGGTGATAAGGTCAGAGGTCACCTGGAGGTCAGAGGTCATCTGGAGACTCAGTAATTATCTGGACTCTGAGGAATGAGGACGAGGAGGAAGCGCTGTGACACCAGGATGATAATGAAAACTGAGCATGAGACAGAGAGTGACTGAGTCCTGAGACATGAGACCTGAGTCCAGAGACCAGAGTCCTGGCTCACACGACTCAAACAGTGTGTGTGTGTGTCAGGAGGACGTTGATCTGACCTCTGACCTCCTTCTTCTTCTCCTTCTTCTCGTCTGTCTGTCACTTTGTCGTCGGAGCTTATTACAGAGTCATGTGATGCTGAGTCACACGCACAC
>NC_061515.1:31447500-31467500 GCF_022379125.1 Scophthalmus maximus
AGAGTCATTTTAAAAAAAGCTCCCTAAAGCAGGAAGTGTCATTTTAAAAAAAACTCCCTGAGGCAGGAAGTGTCATTTCAAAATAAACCTCCCTAAAGGAGGAAGTGTAATTTCAAAATAGAACTCTCTAAAGGAGGAAGTCATTTAAAAAAAAAATCCCTGAAGGGAGGAAGTGTCATTTCAAAATAAAAGTCCCTGAGGGAGAAAGTGTCATTTCAAAATAAAACTGAACTAAAGTGTGAAGATCACTCAGTTGTGTTTAAAGACTAGACATTAAAATCCACCCCCTGAGCAGCAGACGGACCGCAGCCAGCTGGTTGTTGTTATTATTAAGATTATTATTATTAATCTTTATTTCAGATACTTACAGTAAAGGTCCATATCAGTAACAAGTCCCCAGTGATTCTGTTCAACAACCAGATGAACATGGAGTCACTGTAGCTCAGTCAGGAGCTTATGATTATATATTTCTGAGTGAATCAATCAACACGTACATTTGTGCTGCCTGAAGGTGTGAACATGTCATCAACATGTGACGGGCAGATCACTAAAGGTACATGAAACTTTTCATTTAGTTTCATTATAACTGCACCACAAGAGGGTTAGGGCCCCCCCTCCCCTAAAGATGTCTCTGCTCTCAGACCTAAACATGTATATATATACATATATATATATGTATATATATATAGATATATATAGATATATATCTATATCTATATAGATATAGATATATATCTATATCTATATAGATATAGATAGAATTATTATTATTTTTTATCAATAGAATGTACTGCCGTATATATCGTAGCTTTTTATTCTGATGTTTTAACCTTGTAGCACTCTGGTCCTGGTCTGGTCTGGTCCTGTTCTTGGTCTGTTCCTGGTCCTGGTCCTGGTCTGGTCCTGGTCCTGGTCTGTTCCTGGTCCTGGTCTGGTCCTGTTCTTGGTCTGTTCCTGGTCCTGGCCTGGTCTGGTCCTGGTCCGGCAGTAGACGTGGTGAGGTCATGTTGTCCTCAGTCACTGGTCTAATCTGAGCGACTGTCCAGATTAGACAGATTTACTTTGTGAAGCCTCCAAAAATAATCTGCATCCTGCCGAGAGAGACGGACCCCGACTGAGAGACATCTGATCTGATCGTCTCAGGGAAGACACGGTCTGATCAAACTTTAGTACTGTAATCGTGGAAAATCATTTTGGACTTTGTTTTCTTCCACCTCGTTTCCTGGTTAATCCCATGATCCAATAACAGACGGGGCGGGGTTGTAAATCTATTGTATCAATAATCAATAATAATAATATTATTAATAATAATATCCTCTTCATCCAGAGGAAACATCAGATCAGAGTGTTTGTTGTCTGACCTTTAACCTTTTAAAATGCAGTGGGACCTTGCAGCATGTTCAGGTCAAACACAGGCTGATGGGAAGACAACCTGCCAGTCTCCAGCTGCCTCAGCACTGACCCACAGTCCCGACGAGTCCCGACGAGTCCGTCAGAGTCCGTCAGAGTCCGTCAGAGTCCCGACGAGTCCCGACGAGTCTGTCAGAGTCCCGACGAGTCCGTCAGAGTCCGTCAGAGTCCGTCAGAGTCCCGCAGAGTCCCGCAGAGTCCGTCAGAGTCCCGACGAGTCCCGACGAGTCTGTCAGAGTCCCGACGAGTCCCGCAGAGTCCCGCAGAGTCCCGACGAGTCCGTCAGAGTCCCGACGAGTCTGTCAGAGTCCCGACGAGTCCCGCAGAGTCCCGCAGAGTCCGTCAGAGTCCCGCAGAGTCCGTCAGAGTCCGTCAGAGTCCCGCAGAGTCCCGCAGAGTCCCGACGAGTCCGTCAGAGTCCCGACGAGTCCGTCAGAGTCCCGCAGAGTCCGTCAGAGTCCCGACTGAGACTGGATTCCGGCTGCAGTGTGAAGCCTCTTGGTCTTGGAACAGAAATGTTGACGCAATAATATTCAGGGTCATAATTCTTCCAGCCTGTGATGAGCTCAGTAAAGTAAGTTTTACTTTACAGTCGTTGACAAACACACGTTTTTATCAACTTTATTACACTGTTATGAATTGAACGTGTCCCCGTCTCGCAGCTGTCGCAGGTGAAAACACATTTGTCATAACTCTGGTTTGTCGATCTGTGGCTGTTCAACACGAGCAGTTTGTAAGTTCCACTGAGCGGCGGCTCTGACACTTATCCACTCCAGCAGATTAACAAATAGGATTAAAATCTCCACCAGCAGCAAAGTCCCATCTGCTGCTGTGAGTGCGAGCGACGAGCAGCGAGCGATGAGCAGCGAGCGCTCTGAAGAACAACCTTTGAACCTTCTGACCGGAGCAGTGGATGGACGAGTGACGAGTGAAGAGTGATGATTGAGGGACAGAGGCTGAGCAGCTGAGCAGGTGGAGATAAGAAGCCGGAGCTTTGGACCAGATTCTTACAAAAATGTCTGGAACGTGTGGGAGGTTGTTGTTGTGGACGCTCGGGGCGGCGTTGCTGTCGGGGGTCATGTTCACGGAGACAGGTTGGTATGAAGTTTTTAAATCTGATATGGAAAAATTCACATCGTGTTCTCAAGTTGAGGTAGAAGAACATGTTGTAGAATACAGTGGAAGTCAAAGTCCTCATGTAGAAGTAGAAGTATCATCAGCGTATCGGAGTAAAGGTTTGATCAGTTAATGGGAGGAAAATCATTGATTATTCATCTTCAGTTAATAGTTTAGAATCTTTCTGCTTCTTGAGTTTGGAACAAAGGATTTATAGATTCTGTGTTTGTCTCTGACTTGTCCCTGAACGTGTCCCTGGACGTGTCTCTGACGTGTCCCTGGACGTGTCCCTGAACGTGTCTCTGACGTGTCTCTGACGTGTCTCTGACGTGTCCCTGAACATGTCTCTGTTGTGTCTCTGAACATGTCTCTGACGTTTCCATGAACGTGTCCCTGAACGTGTCGTTGGCGTGTCCCTGAACGTGTCTCTGAACGTGTCTCTGACTTGTCTCTGAACGTGTCTCTGGACGTGTCCCTGAACGTGTCTCTGACGTGTCTCTGAACGTGTCTCTGACGTGTCCCTGAACATGTCTCTGTTGTGTCCCTGAACATGTCTCTGACGTGTCCCTGAACATGTCGCTGATGTGTCCCTGAACGTGTCGCTGGCGTGTCCCTGGACGTGTCCCCGAACGTGTCCTTGATCGTGTCGACTTGTTGCAGATGCCGCTCGTGAGCTGAAGCAGGATTGTCGTCACGGCGACTGTCCGTCCGTCCCGGACTCAGATCAGCTGGTCTACAGACGACACGCCGGTCTGACCCGGAGGAGACGGAACATCTTGTTCCCCAGTGGCGTCAAACTCTGCACCCAGGAGACGCTGGACCAGGCCATCGCCAACCACCTCAACTACTTCCACCTCCGAGGTTCGTGGGCTCCTCACAGTGGAGACAAGAAGTTTAGATGTTGGATTTGTCTTTAAGAATGTGAGAGGAGTTTCTGTCTTTACCACAAGGCGTTTCACTCTAAACCCAAACGCATTAACCAGCTTAGTCCCAGTCAGAGGTCATGACTCACTGTGGAACGTGACCTTCGTCTGTAGTTCTGTTACTGCTTCACTTCGTCCTGAGTCAGAACCTCAGAGAAGAACTACAAACATTAATATTATTCATGTTATTATTGTTATTGTGCTCACGTTGGGCTAACTGTCGACCAAGGTGAGTCTGATTGAACCGTGTTACACAACCTACTGTCTCCTCTTTGGATAAACGGTTAAGTTAAAACAATTTTTTGTCATATTATAGACGGAGAGAAGTTTTTGTTTTAGTCCAAGCATCAACAAAAAAAGTTAGTTTTTCTGTGAAATAAAAGTGGAGATAATCTGTAAAGATCTGTAAAACTCTGAGAGGAAGACGGTGTGATGTGATCGAAAGCTGCTCCATTCTTTTCTCTGGAAACAGTTTCACAGGAACATGTTGGTTTGTGTACTTCTGAATTTCATATTTGTGTGTGTCAGTGTGTCAGGAGACGGTGTGGGAGGCCTTCAAGATCTTCTGGGACCGGCTGCCGGAGCGGGATGAGTACCAGGACTGGGTCGGTCGCTGCATGGACGGATCCTTCAGTGTCACGGACATCGGAAGCTTCTTCAGCCAATCAGACGAGCACATCAGCCTCATCAGGAATGTGAGTATTTATTTTCATCTACTAACAAACTGTGAAACTTACAACGAATCACAGAAATACATTCATGTAGGAAACATAATCTATAGTTAATAATGGTACTTAGACAGTCAGTTCATGTATGTTTATAAATTAAGTCATGTAAGTCAAGGAATGTGTAGCTATATTTTATATTTATGACATAATATTAATATAGTTGCATGAGAACAGTACATAAGTAAAATAATATGATACATGAACATGTTGTAGATAGACAGAAAAAAAAATGTTGATTTTAACATTTGATGGAAACTCAGTGTTAGCCTCGGTCAGCTCAACAAACTGTTAGCCTTTTAGCAGCCTGGACGTTTCTTTGCTGACGATGTGATTGTGTCTTTCAGAGAGTTGCCACGGCAGAAGCTGCATCCAACAGGTCAGTGTTGGATCATGTGACGACCGTTGTTGTTGTTGTTGTTGTTGTTGTTGTCGTCGTCGATGAACCTGTAAAAGACTAAATTAATATAACGGCTCCTCAGTGACGTGTCAGGTCTCTGCCTGCTCGTCGGTTCAGACTCTATCTCATCAAACCAAATAAGAAATAAATGTTTGTTTCAGATCAGTTGATTCAGTTTGAGAGTTTCAGACGTGACACAAATTAAGTGACGAGTTAAATCAGTGATGAGTGAAGGTGGTTGTGTATTGACACGTGTGTGTTTCATCACCTGCTGCAGTGTTTCCATCACCTCTGAGCCCCCTGCATGCAGGTAGGCTACTGTATATACTACTGTAATATCAAACACCTGCTGTCTACATGTATATATACAGTCAGTGATCGTCACTTATCGTCTTTATATACAGTCTCGTCTTTATATACAGTCAGTGATCGTCTTTATATACAGTCACTGATAGTCTTTATATACAGTCACTGATCGTCTTTATATACAGTCACTGATCGTCTTTATATACAGTCACCGATCGTCCTTATATACAGTCACTGATCGTCTTTATATACAGTCACTGATAGTCTTTATATGCAGTGATCGTCTTTATATACAGTCACCGATCATCTTTATATACAGTCACTGATCGTCTTTATATACAGTCAGTGATGTTCTTTATATACAGTCAGTGATCGTCTTTATATACAGTCAGTGATCATCTTTATATACAGTCAGTGATCGTCTTTATATACAGTCAGTGATCGTCTTTATATACAGTCAGTGATCGTCTTTATATACAGTCTCGTCTTTATATACAGTCACTGATCGTCTTTATATACAGTCACTGATCGTCTTTATATACAGTCACTGATAGTCTTTATATGCAGTGATCGTCTTTATATACAGTCACCGATCATCTTTATATACAGTCACTGATCGTCTTTATATACAGTCAGTGATGTTCTTTATATACAGTCACTGATCGTCTTTATATACAGTCACTGATCGTCTTTATATAGTCTCGTCTTTATATACAGTCACTGATCGTCTTTAAGTAGAGTCTATGATTTAAACACAACCCTCTGTTTATATATATTTCCTTCACCTAACAGCTGATTGGATGGTTGTATATAAAGCTTGTTTGTTGTTGTTTCTTCGTTCCGCTCGTTGAACTTTTATTAGTCATGTGGTTTTTGTTATTTCACACTGTAAAAATGCTGTTCTAGTGAATTTAAAGGGGAATGCCAACTGTTTTAAGGATTCACAGATGTTTTCCTCCATGTTTGTTCCCTTGTAGAGTTTATGAGTCAATTACAACCAAATTATTGATCAGTGTTAGAAATCTTCATTATTATAAACACAAAGTGAACATACAGGAAACACCCCTTTATGAATCGGATGAACAGTTGTTTTCACGTCTTTATTCATGTTTTCGTGATTGATTGATTATTAGTTGACAGTGTCTCTGTCTTTGTGCTGCAGCTCTGAACCAACCACCATCCACGCCAGAGACTCGGGGGCGGAGACTCTGTCAGGTATTCTTCTCTTCTTCTTCCTGGTATGTTTAATAAGAAACATGAAGACACTGAGGAAAATATCCATTGTTAAAACTCTGTCTTGTCCTCTTTCACCTTCCGATCCACCAGCTCTTTTAGATTCAATCTGGCTTTTAAACTCTTTCACAACAACAAATTTGGTGATAAAAAAATGTACGTTCATGAAGCAGATGAACGACATTATTGAACTTTTAAAGTGTATTTGTACAGTTCTGGTGGATTTCATTCACTTCTTACTTTCACTAACCCTCTTTAGTGTTTAAATGTGAACTTGATAAGATTTAAAAGTACAAGTTTAGAATCAGTGAAGTCGTTTCACAAGACTTAACCTGACAACAGATGGGACGTGGCCTCTTATTGTTGACCCCTTGTTGACCCTTTGAAGATGGATGACGACTTTAACAAAAGAAGGAGGGGTCTGTTGTGAAGGAGGAGGGATTTGTTGTGAGGGAGGAAGGGGCGCTGGAGGCCGAGGCTGACTTTTCCGATTTCACCACGGCCACAAACTCTATACTCTTAATCAGAGTATAATCGTTTCTCTTGAAAGCTTGACGACGCATCTACTTCTCTTGACAGTCACTGTGATGCTTTTTAGCGATGACACGTAACAGCCACACGAGTGTTGTGTTCACCCTGACGGACGGTTTACTGTGAAAACATGGAAACCTTAATCGCTTTCATGAGGATTTCTTTGTATTTCTCTGAAATGCCTACTTGCGTTTATGAGGTTCCTCGCGGGTCGGCTCAGACCGACTTGTGGGCCATGTGAGGCCCAGAGATCTGGTCCAACAGATCAATGTAGAGATGATACAGATCCTTATTCTTATGTTCCATCTTTCAGGACAGGATGGTATCGTCATTGGATCGAGTCCAGCTTCAGTCCTCACAGAGTCCGATGCAGGAGATGAGGACATTGTCGAGGTCACCACAGAGGTCGTTGACTCTGTGTCTCACAAGCCCTTTGACGGGAAAGAACAAAAAGCTGTGACGGATTCAACACAGGAGGAAACTGTGGACTCTTCTCAGGAAGAAGACAAGATCTTTGATTTCATTCTTGATGTGGATGAACCCGACTCAGAGGTGATTGAAGAAGTTACCCCAATAGGTGAGGAGCCCCCTTTGGAAGCTATGACTGAAGAGGTTCTCACAGAAGCTACTGTTGTAGTTCTGACGCAGCCCACTACAACACCTGCTGCAGAAGCAGTCACAGTGGAGGAAGGACAGCAGGGGGCATCTCCAGCACCTGGTGCTGAGCCTCCGTCAGAAGTCTTGATGGAAACAATCCCAAACACAACTGTGGACATCCTAAAGGGGCCAGAAGAAGAAGAAACTACTCCAGACAGTTCCTCAGATATCACCCCCAACGTGACTGATGAGGATTCACCTGAGCTCATCACTGAAACTGTTCCAGCTGCAGCAGTTCTTGAAGAACCTGGAGGTGAATCACCGGTGGAACCCCCTTCAGACGTTCTACAAGTTGGCCCAGAGCCAACTATGTTTCTGATAACAAACACAGATTCAGAAAAAGAGGCTCCAGAACATGAATCTGTCGCTGACATAGAAACAGAAGTTCCATCCCAAGTCTCTGCTGTGATGACAACAGACAAGATAGAAGAAACAGTCAGTGAAGACATTGGAGAGGACAAACCTTCGCTAATGGCTGAAGTTACTTCTGAGCCTTTTGTACCTGATGGAATTGTAGCTGTGGATGCTTCAGACAAGCCAGAGGAGGATGTCGGAAAAGAAGAATCCACAATGGTTTCTGAAGATCAGATGACTGAAGCTGCTGTTGAACTGGAGTCTCCTGAGGTAGAACTGCCTGAGGAAACCGGAGACGCTCCAGTGGAGGATATAAAAGAAGAAGAAGAACCAGTGGAAACAGCAGGTACAACTGAGACAACAAGAGAACCAAGTGACGGTGGAGAAGAAACACCCGAGGAACCTTTAGAAGCTGTAGAGCAAGACAGGGCAGAGGTCATAAAAACTACAGTAGAATCCGAGGCGACAGAAGATGATGTAAAAGAAGAAAGAAATCCCACAGAAGAACCAGAGCTTGAAGAAGACGTGGCCCAGGAGAAGAACCCTGCAGGAGCAACTGGACTAGAAGTTTTACCTGACGAGGACAACATGAATGTTACATCTGTAGATGAAACACAAGAAGCTGTTGGAGGTGAACCGTCAGATGATGTAGAGGAGATTATTTCTGAGGAGATCACAGAGGAAGAAGAACGAGGAGCAGTTACAGAGGATATGAATCCAGAGATCCCTTCAGAGTCTGAGTCTGTGGAGATCCCTCCAGTTGACGATGTCCCAGGAGACACAGAGGGAAATGAAATGGAAGAAACACCTGAACCAAAGGCGACAGAGGAACTTCCAGGAGGCCCTGAGATAGAAATGATTTCAGAAACCACAGAGGATGGAACTACCCAGGTGGTCGAGTCTACAAGTGAGGTCCCAGAACCTGGATACTCTCCTGACGTGGAGGAAGATATCGCCCCAGATGCTCCGAGTGAAACATCTCTAGAAGTTGTGACTCACACAGGGACGACTTCAGAGGAGGGAACATCGGAGGAGCTCGGCCCGGAGGAGCTCGGCCCGGAGGAGTCCCATGAAGATGTTGTCCCAGAACCTGCAACTGAGGAAGACATCATCCAGGTTGTTCCGTCAGATGTTCCCCAAGAGACAGTTGATGGTATCTCTGTTGAGGATACTGGGAAAATCATGACCGACGCTCCAGCTGAAGTTCCGTCTGAGTCTTCAGAGGAAAGAGGCGTCACTGCAGCGAGTACCCAGGCCACAACCAAGTACATCGTAGAGTACAATAATGGAAACTTCCCTGATCCGACGCAGAGGCCTCGTGACGTAGACGACAGCTTACCGGGAAACAACGGCTTTGGGCTGGAGGACAAGGAGGAGAACTCGGTAAGCAGATTTAGATTAGTGGTTGATTGTCTGGGTATCGGTAAACACTCTTCAGTCCCACGGCAGATCAGATACACAACCTTTAAGGCGGCTGTGGCTCAGGAGGTAGAGTCACTCATCCGCTAACCCAAAGGTCGGCGGGTCGATCCCAGCTGCCCCCAGTCCGCAAGACACTTAACCCTGAATCTGAGGCTCTTCAGTGTGTGAATGTGACTTTGAGTTAAAAGACTATAAAAGATTGATATGAATATCTTTGGTACCAACACCCAACTGACGTCATGACTTCAGTGTGTGTGTCACTGCTCGTTCAGATCGGTAACGAGATCGACGACACGCTGTCGCGGCCCCCGAGGCCCCTGACGGAGCAGGTGGTGGAGCTGAGCATCAGGCTGAGGGGAGAAACCTACAACGACGCTCTGAGAGACCCGAGCAGCTTCCAGCACCAGCAGCTGGTCCGACACTTCACTCGCAAGGTACCATTCTGTTTATGAGGAACAAAATGTATTCTGTCACAGACGTCGCCACCAGGTGACCGAGGAACGTAATTCTACATGCCACTTTCTCGTTGATCAACCACAGACGCTCAGACGCTAGGATTGAGCAACAACCCCTGTTGTAGTAGTTGTTGTTGTGGAGTTTCCTCTGAATGAAGCAACATATTCTGTGGTCTGCAGCTGCCCACACCTCCTCCTCCGCTCTCTGACGCTCATTACCGAACTCACATGCACTGTGGTTTCCTACGAACTGCAGACTCAGGACTTTGGCCCGTCTTCAGAGAGGCCTTGGCTATTTTTCACGCTCTGGAGCTCCCTGCCCTCGGCGCCGACGCACAAACAGAGCTGGGAAACTTCAGAGTTGCAGCAGTAAACGAGCAGTGACTCACGGAAAAACAACATGTGCCAGGAAAGCAGAGAGCGTCGGTGTGTTCCTGCTCCGCCGTGACGCGGACGACACTTCATGGTTTATATGTTTATGGTTAACGAAGGTGTGAGGTGGATCAGAGAGAGGACAAACAAATCTGACTTCACTGCTCTGATGATCAATATTCATTTAGCAGCTGAACGTCGAGGCCTCAGATATTCTTTTGATATTTAGTTGAGAAATATCTTGAACAATATGTTTTATGTCAGATTTGATCATTTATCATAGTTTATTGACTCACAGGAGCTTTAATCTCAGGTTCTAGAGACGTGAAGGAAATGATATCACAGGAAGTAAAACACTAAACACTAAAGTAGGAACTGGAGGACCAGTTCTCCGGCAGAGGTCAAAGGTTAACCTAACAGGTTAACTGTTGTCAGAACAGCGTCTCGGTGACACCACAACAACATCTGGATAAATATCACTGAGGGTCAGACTCTCTTCCTCTTCCTCATCTTCCTCCTCTTCCTCCACCAGCTGCTGGTGAACATGAGTTAATATTGGTCATATGAATGAGGTGGACAGAATAATGGAAACGGCAGAGGATTTATTATCTGTTGTTCCTAACAAACTGATCAATATTCAAACTGATCGATCACGTAGTAACTGTGATGTTGCTCCAGTGAAGTAACAGACGAACCATATGTTTTTTATTGAAAATAAAATCTCAGTGGAAACAAAGAAAATTCCAAAATGTTGTAAAAGCTAAATGTGAAACAGCTTCAGCCAATCGGTGATGACGTGCTGGAGTCACATGACATCATCATCGTGTGGTTCTTCTCTCCGTCCCTGAGCTTTCATCACGTTCATGGTTTTTCATCTCTTCTTCTTCAGTGGTATAATGTCGGCTCCATCCACTGTTCACTGACCCCTGACCCCTAGCTTGTTGACCTGTGACCTGGGGTTGTCACTAAACTTTCCTTCCTGTCTGTCACTGGCAGATTGAAGACGCGTTCGAGCGACTGCCGGGCTTCAAGGACGTCTACGTGGTGGAGTTCAGGTGTGACACGTGTTGAGATGTAGAACGTGGTGACATCAGATGTGACGGTGGTTTGTTCTTCACACGTTCTTCTGTCTGGTTTCTGTTCTCAGGCCCCAGAAGGACCTGGAGCGGTGAGTCACACCTCAGACCTCACACCAGATCATCGCTATCAAACACTCAGACAACAGCCCTGTCCCAGTTCAGGGGCCACGTCCCTCCAACCAGTCCGTCCCACTTCGATCATAGATGTGCTGTCCAGAAGTTCAAGTCCTCCGAGGGCCGTGGCCCCTGAACTGGGACGCAGCCAGACTCGGACCAGTTCACACCGAGTCACCCGGTGTGAACCGGTCCGACTCCATCGTAGTGTATAGTCTATTTGAGTGAATGCCCTGAGTTTTGACTGGGAGGTTGTTCCCTCAGCCTGTCCTCAGGGAGCGTCTCCCCTCTTTAAGCCCTTTCACCTGCCTGTCGCAGTAAGTAACGGCTCTGCTCTACTTTACACTTAATGTCCTTAACAATAGTCAATCACCTCTTAAGTGGGATGAGTCACTCGTCGGCCTCCTGCCGCTGCTGCACGATTACTGTCCATGGAGGCCCCTCCCCCAGCGGCGACCACTCACAGTAAAGCTCGTTGTTAAACACTCCAAAAATAATCTGCGACACAAGACAAACACGTTAAACCACAGGTCACCGTGTCAGGTTAAAGGTCGAAGCCGAGTAAAGACACGTAAGACCTTAACACAAGTAGAGTCATTAAAAATACTGACAGGAGCTAATCTGATTAACAAACGAGTTAATCCGTCGTTTCCACTACACAGACGCAGGCTAGCTGTTTCCCACCGTTCAGTCTTTATGCTAAGCTAGGCTAATCAGCTGCAGAGAGAGTGGCATCAACATGAACTAAATAAAACTAATCATGTGATCCATCTTTATGTACAGAAGGTTGTGGTCGTGCTGACTGTCTGCCGGACACTCGCTGAGTCACTTCATCGTAGATTCAAATCCTCCTGATGACTGGTCTTCTTCCCCTCAGAGGTCTGGTGGTCCTGGTGCACTACACCATCACTCTGGAGATCGACGGCGGTGGCGTCCCCAACGACACGCTGGACTTCATCTCTCTGCAGAACAACCTGGTGGAGAAGAATTACCCGGGCGCCGCCGAGCAGCCCACCGTCGTCTACACCATCACAGACTTCCGTAACTTCATCACCGAGGCGCTGCACAAAGACAACTTCATGACCAACAGCAGCCTGGAGACGCAGGCCGACCCGCTGCAGCTGGAGAACGGTCAGTAAGGGACTCACTCCACAGAGTGTTGCGTTTACTGTCTGTACCGTCTTCAGAAAAGCTCAGACTCTAACAGGCTGTGACTCTTTTCTGCAGCTGAGAACTTGTTGCCTTCTGGCAAACCTACGAGCCGACCAGCTGACACCCTCGAGAACATGGTGAGTACCAAACGTCGGACTTGAACACAATTAATCAAATGTATCTCATGTTTAAGATATAAAACCTGTAGACGAGTGTAGCCAATGAAAAACTGACAAGAATAACGAATGTCTGTTTTCAGGACAACGTTCTGGCGGCAGAGAAGCCTCCCGACGCTCCGAGCCACGAGGCGGCCAGCGGACACGTGCACCACAAGAAGGACGACTTCCTGTTCGACCCCTTCGTCGCGTGGAAAGATCCTCAGAGCGGAGGGGTGAGCGAGAACGACGTCTTTATGTTCGACGAGAGTGCGGCTCCTCTGCCGTCCGGCGAATTCCCCGGCCTGGAGCCAACGGACGAAGACAGTGAGTCAATGAGAAGTGACCAACTCGTATGAACAGATTGATTCTTAATCTGAGTGGTTTTGTACGAGTCATGAAGCATCGCTGTCTTTTTATCAGAGTGAATCTTGTGATTGATCTGATGATCTTTGTGGCTCCTGAAGGACTCAGACCTGGTCCTGTGAGGTTCTGTTCCTGTTCGATCTTGTCTTGGTTTAAGGTCCGTCTGGGGTCTTGACTGTAAACCTCTCCACATGTTTTCTGCTTCACAGATAATGGAAAGATTGAAGATGAGGGATTTCTGCTCAGTAACTCTCCAGGCACTGGAGACGATACCACCAGAGGGGACCGTGCGTTCGGTCCTGGAGGCCCCTCGGCAGGCCCCCCTCCATCGGTGAGACCTCAGCCGGGCTCTGAGAGCAAGTTGGACGAAGGATCCGGCGCTGGGTTCTCTGGAGATGGTCCGGGAGCAGACCTCTGGTCCCGGCAGCCCTCTGTGACATCTGACAGGACCGGCTTTTACAACGGGGGGGATAGCAGCTGGGAGGTGCTGCCACCACCGGACCTGGAGGAGACTGATGGAGACGACGAAGACCAGGACAAGGAAGGGGTTTTTGAGTCGCCAATCGTTGAGGAAGACGATTTGGTTGCAATGGGAGTACAACTCACAAATGTTCCCTCTTTGTGGACAACCACAGTTCCTGCTTTTGAGGAACCGGTTCTGGATGGAGGCATCGAGGAACCGATTCCAGATCAAGTCCCAGTCACACTGCACATCAGCACCGACCCGCAGTACCTAACTACAACCCAAGCGCCTGTATTCTTACCCAGAGGAACCTTGACCGTTGAACTCTCAGTACAAACACTTGAAGTATCCGGCATCTATGATGAAGATTCCCTCACAGGACCACAGATGATCGTAGAGCGAGTCACAGACTCTCCAGAACCTGAAGCTTGGCCTCGTGAGGCCCCTGTGTTTGTTGGACCAACTTATTCTGCAGTTAATCTTCAAGAAACCACTGAAGTGGTGGCAGTAACTTCGGTCGTTACAGTTGGGTCAGCAGAGGACGCATCGATAAAGGAGGAGGTGGAAGGGATTTTGGCGGCTGAGGTTCCTGATACCGAAGAATCTCCTTCCTTTGTAGAAGTCCAGGCGGTCACAGTCAAAGAATCCAGCTTTGATATAGTCACAGAAGAGCCGTCAGACCTTGGGGTTCTCACGGACAAACCCGACCTGCTGCTGCCAGAACCTGCAGATCGTGATGAGGTTGAGATTTTAGAGGAGCAGCAAATCGGCTCCCCTGATCCAACGACCACACCGACACACACAGTGACTGAAGGCCTGGACAGAGACCTGGTCGAGGATGAAGTCATGGTCGTCACTACGACCGCTGCTGCTCCCGTCTCAACTTCATCCATAAACTCACACCACAGCAACATCATGGCACTCTCGCCTGAGAAGGAGTCGCCGTTCACTCGAGTGGCGGATTCTGTGCCGGAAGACGAGGAACTGGTTCACGACGAGGATCTGAACCACGTCGATGTTGACGAGGTTCCAATCAGCACTCCGACTTCAACAGTGGTCGACGCAAATGAAGACGAAAGTTCTCCTACAGAAGAGTTGCTGGGTGCTCCAGTGCAGGAGGAGGACTTGAACACAACACTGACGGGCACTTCGCAGGGGGAAGTAGATACAGACATCCCCCAGACGAACTCCTCCTCGCTTCAGGAAGTCCACAGAAGCACGCCTGCCTCTGAGATCCAAATGTTTGAGCATGATTCATCCCACGTGCCGAGCATCGACGTCAGCTTCGATGTGTTCCAGTTTGACCGTGTGGCCACTGAAGGCGACAGCAGTGGTTTCTCCAGTGGGGCTCATGGGTCAGATTTGGAAGCCTTCGCTCTACCGAGCCGACCTGGCAGAGACCTGTCTGTGTTCTTCAGCCTGAGGGTGACCAACATGGCCTTCTCCATGGACCTGTTCAACAAGAGCTCCGCAGAGTACAAGGCCCTGGAGCAGCGGTTCCTACAACTGGTGTGGACTCAGAGAATCTGGTCTCAGTGATTCAAACTTCTAGATTCAGGCGTAAAGTTCCTCTTTGTCTTTGTCTTCACCGTAGCTGGTCCCGTACCTTCAGTCCAACCTCAACAACTTCCAGAACCTGGAGATCCTCAACTTCAGGAACGGCAGCATCGTGGTGAACAGCAGGATGAGGTTCGGTAAGCCGGTTCCCAGAGGCGTCACCAACGTCGTCTACCTGATCCTGGAGGACTTCGCCAACACCGCCTACCAGACCATGAACCTGGCCATCGACAAGTACTCTCTGGACGTGGAATCAGGTACGCTCACACCCAGGCCTCGGTCATTGTGGGTTTCTCAAATCTTATTCTTCATGTGAATGGAAAAGAAATCAAAAGACATAAAATATAAATGGTTGTTTTGTTCGAGTGCAGCTCCAAACCACGATATGAGTACAGAATATTTCATTTTTAACTTTAAGGTCGGAGCAGGTATCGACCCACCGTGACCACACATTGGTTTGTAAGCCGGCGCTCTAAAGCCTTGAGTTTAACATTTTGTCCGGGGCCATTTTGTTTTATTTTTAGAACCAGTCAGTCGCTGTCTGGTCGCCGTTTGTTTTCCATGTCCTTTGTGTTTGTGCTGCAGCTCAGCAGCTTTGACTCTGTGTTCAGGACTAAGACCTGAAATAATCTGTCTGAGATGAACGTGAGCGGCAGCAGCTGTTATTCACCACAGGTACACTCACCTGTGGACACTGGTACACTCACAGGTACACTCACCTGTGGACACTGGTACACTCACAGGTACACTCACCTGTGGACACTGGTACACTCACTGGTACACTCACCTGTGGACACTGGTACACTCACTGGTACACTCACCTGTGGACACTGGTACACTCACTGGTACACTCACCTGTGGACACTGGTACACTCACTGGTACACTCACCTGTGGACACTGGTACACTCACCTGTGGACACGTTTCCTGTGGACGAGACAGAGTCACGTCTCCTGTGTGTTGATGTCACTTTGTATTTCTGTGGCGGCGGCGGACAGTTTGTCCGGCTGAGATCAGTCTGTACCGTCTCGTCGTCCTGCACGTCCGTCTCTGCTGAGCCGCAGCTCGTTAATCTGTCTGAGCCAATCAGAGCGGCTCTAATCTACAGCGGCGAGTCCCGACAGCCAGGACTCGCTCCATCATCATCTTCAGTGTGAGGGAAGGTTTCCATGGCGCCAGCACCGGGTGACCACAGAGTCGTTGTGATCTTTGTAAAAGTGTGAGAAGACTTGTTCCCACCACTTCTTCTTCTTCTGCTTCCTGTTAGGCGACAGGGCGGATCCCTGTAAGTTCCAGGCGTGTAACGAGTTCTCCAGGTGTATGGTGAACCGGTGGTCGAGCGAAGCCGAGTGCGTTTGCAACGCCGGGTATGTGAGCGTGGACGGTCTTCCGTGTCAGAGCGTCTGCGAGGTGCAACACGACTTTTGCCTCAACGATGGCAAATGTGATATCCTCCCCGACAAGGGGGCCATCTGCAGGTGGGAAGAGGTTTTCCACTCACCTCAGACTCATGTTTGACACTTTCACCTGGGATTCCAACCTGTCACTCTTCCCCTCAGATGTCGAGTGGGACAGAACTGGTGGTATCGCGGCGAGCACTGTGAAGAGTACGTTTCTGAGCCGCTGGTGGTGGGCATCGCCATCGCCTCGGTGGCCGGCTTCCTCATGGTGGTGGCGGGAATCATCTTCTTCCTGGCGAGGACGCTGCGAGAGCAGTACGACGGCGAGGACAGCGAGGACCCCGTCAGGTGAGCAGGACACGTGTCATCATGTAGAGCCCAGATCCATTTCTGTTTGATGGATCTGATCGTTTCTCTGTTGTAGAGGTGGGAACAGCGTCCCGACGCTGGAGCGTGCCGCCAAGTTCAACCCCAGCGATCCGGTCACCGCGCAGTACTACCGCCGCTACGAAGACGACACGCCCCAGTTCTACCGGCGACGCGACACGGACGGCCCAGAGTACAGCAGCCCCGCCAGCGCAGGCGGCTCCAAAGATCTCAGCAGCGGCGACATGCAACACCTCTACCAGAACAGCACGCTCACTACAGAGGTGAGAAGACTGAACGCTACAGCGTTGTTTCTGTGAGATCTGAGGATCCAGGTCAGGGTTCAGGTTCCAGGTCAGGATCCAGGTCAGGGTTCAGGATCCAGGTCACGATCCAGGTCAGGGTTCAGGATCCAGGTCAGGGTTCAGGTTCCAGGTCAGGATCCAGGTCAGGGTTCAGGATCCAGGTCACGATCCAGGTCAGGGTTCAGGATCCAGGTCAGGATCCAGGTCAGGGTTCAGGATCCAGGTCACGATCCAGGTCAGGATTCAGGATCCAGGATCCAGATCAGGGTTCAGGATCCAGGTCAGGATCCAGGTCAGGGTTCAGATCAGGATCCAGGTCAGGGTTCAGGGTTCAGGGTTCAGGATCCAGGTCAGGGTTCAGGATCCAGGTCAGGATCCAGGTCAGGGTTCAGGTCAGGATCCAGGTCAGGGTTCAGGGTTCAGGATCCAGGTCAGGGTTCAAGATCCTTGGTCTCTGTTGTGACAGTTTTCTGGCTCAGCAGGACATCTGTACAAGTATTTTTACCCCTGACCTCTGACCTCTGGGTCCGACTGTTACGTGACCATGTTCCTCCCTGCTGACCTCTGACCTCTGCAGGAGATCCAGGAGCGTCTGAGGATCATCGAGTTGTGCTCCAGGGATCAACACTTTGTCGACTTTGTGCGACAGACTCGAGTGTGAGTGTCTGACATCGAACTACATTATTCATATTGATCTATTTGTAGTAAATATTTCTTTTTATAATATATATTTAATATATATTAGCTTTCATTAATAACAATGAATCAGGTCATTCAGAGGATTTTTAACAAATGTCTCATATTAGAAAAAGATTCAAAAATTATATTGATATTTCTATAGTCAGACAGCCAATGTGACCTGTCTGTCTGTCTGTCTGTCTGTCTGTCCGTCTGTCTGTCTCTGTCTGTCTGTCTGTCTGTCTGTCTGTGTGTCTGTCTGTCTGTCTGTCTGTCTGTCTGTCTGTCTGTCTGTCTGTCTGTCTGTCTGTCTGTCTGTCTGTCTGTCTGTCTGTCTGTCTGTCTGTCTGTCTGTCTGTCTGTCTATCTGTCTCTCTGTCTATCTGTCTCTCTGTCTGTCTGTCTCTCTGTCTATCTGTCTGTCTGTCTCTCTGTAATAATAATAATAATATATTTGATTTATAAAGCGCTTTTCATGTACCCAAAGCGCTGGTACAAAAAAAAAGAAATAAAATAAAAGTGGAACGGGGGGAGCTAGGGATATGCAGAGGAAAAGAGGTGGGTTTTTAGGCGTGACTGAAAGGTGGTGAGGGAGTCAGAATCACGGATCTCTTGGGGGAGGGAGTTCCAGAGCCTTGGAGCAGCCCTGGAGAAAGCTCTGTCTCCCAAGCTGCGGAGTTTGGTTTTGGGGGTGGAGAGGAGACCGGCAGAGGTGGATCTGAGGGACCGTGTGGATTGGTAGGGGGAGAGCAGATCAGTGAGGTATTGGGGAGCAGGATGGTGGAGGACCTTGAAGGTGAGGACCAGGACCTTGAAGGTGAGGACCAGGACCTTGAAGGTAATTTGGTGGGAGACAGGGAGCCAGTGGAGTTGTTTTAGGACTGGGGTGATGTGGTGCCAGGATTTGGAGTGGGTGATGAGACGGGCGGCTGCGTTCTGGACCAGTTGGAGTTTTTTAATGGAGCTGGGGCTGATGCCAAGGAGAAGAGAGTTACAATAATCTAAACGTGAGGAGATGAAGGCGTGAATGTGTCGTTCTGCGGCGGGGGGTGTGAGTGAGGGTCTGATCTTGGCGATGTTACGGAGGTGAAAGAAGGAGGTTTTGACTATGTGGCAGATATGGGGTTTGAGGGAGAGGGTGGAGTCGAAGATAAAGCCACGGTTGCGGGCCTGGGGAGATGGGGAGACAGTGGTGCCGTTGATGGTGAGTGTGGGGTTGTTGATTTTGCTGAGTGTGGATTTGGAACTGTTGAGGAGGAATTCTGTTTTGTCGCTGTTTAGTTTCAGGAAGTTGTGTTGCATCCAGGTCTTAATTGCTGACAGGCAGGAGTCGACATGGGAGAGGGGGGGGGGGGGGGGGGGATTTGGTGCTGAGGTAGATCTGGGTTTCATCAGCATAGCAGTGGAAGTCCAAGTTGAAGTGGCGGAGTATCTGACGAGGGGGAGGATGTAAGTGATGAAGAGGAGGGCACCGAGTACGGAGCCTTGGGGAACGCCTTGTGTGACTGTGGATGTAGCAGAGGTGTGATTATGGAGAGTGATGAAATGCGATCTGTTAGTGAGGTATTACTGGAGCCAGCTGAGTGCAGTACCTTCGATACCGAGGTCGCTGAGTCTAGTGAGCAGGATGTCATGGCTCACGGTATCGAAGGCTGCACTCAGGTCGAGAAGGATGAGGATGTTGAGGGAACCGGAGTCAGCAGAGGTGAGGAGGTCATTGAGGACTTTTAATAGGGCAGTTTCTGTGCTGTGGAGGGGGCGAAAACCAGATTGAAGGGGTTCAAAGAGTTTATTGGCGTGGAGATGGGATTGTAGTTGAGTGGCAACAATGCGTTCCAGAGTTTTAGAAAGGAAGGGGAGGTTGGAGATTGGGCGATAGTTATGGAGGGAGGAAGGATCAAGACCAGGTTTCTTTAAAATAGGGGTGACAGCGGCAGTTTTGAAGGCAGAGGGGACAGTTCCATGGGACAGTGAGGAGTTGAATAGGTTAGTGAGGTAGGGGCAGAGGACGGGGAGGCAGGACTTTAGCAGGGGAGTGGGGAGGGGGTCAAGGGAGCAGGTAGTTGATTTGGAAGAGCTGATGAGTTTGGAGATTTCGGGGGGGGGGGGGTAACCAGGTCAAACTGGGAGAGGCGGCAGTGGGGAGGAGGGGTCAGGGGAGATGGGGAGGAGAGGGTTCATGGTATGTGCTGGAGTAGATAGAGGGGGTGATATGCGGGATAATGATTGATTTATTAGGTTGATTCTATCAGTGAAAAACCGGAGGAATGAGTTGCAGAGATCAGGGGTAGAGGTAGGAAGGGAGTTTGTGCGGGCCTGTAGGAGGTTGGTCACTGTGGAGAAGAGGGTTCTGGGGTTTTGTCAGGGGTCCGTGAAGATGGTGGAGAGGTAGGCAGATTTGGCAGCGATGAGGGCGTCTTTGTAGGCAGTGATGTGGGTTTTGTATGCTTCGTGGTGGACTG
>NC_061515.1:31472500-31512500 GCF_022379125.1 Scophthalmus maximus
GCCCCGGGCCCCCCTCCGCTCAGGGCCCCCCTCCTCTCAGGGCCCCTCTCGGCCCCGGGCCCCCCTCCTCTCAGGGGCCCTCTCCGCCCCGGGCCCCTCCCCACTCACGGCCCCTCCCCACTCAGGGCCCCTCACCGCTCAGGGCCCCTCTCCGCTCAGGAACCCCTCTCCGCCCCGGGCCCCTCTCCGCTCGGGGCTCCTCCCCACTCGGGGCCCCTCACCGCTCAGGGCCCCTCTCCGCTCAGGAACCCCTCTCCGCCCCGGGCCCCTCTCCGCTCGGGGCCCCTCCCCACTCGGGGCCCCTCACCGCTCAGGGCCCCTCTCCGCTCAGGAACCCCTCTCCGCCCCGGGCCCCTCCCCACTCACGGCCCCTCCCCACTCAGGGCCCCTCACCGCTCAGGGCCCCTCTCCGCTCAGGAACCCCTCTCCGCCCCGGGCCCCTCTCCGCTCGGGGCTCCTCCCCACTCGGGGCCCCTCACCGCTCAGGGCCCCTCTCCGCTCAGGAACCCCTCTCCGCCCCGGGCCCCTCTCCGCTCGGGGCTCCTCCCCACTCGGGGCCCCTCACCGCTCAGGGCCCCTCTCCGCTCAGGAACCCCTCTCCGCCCCGGGCCCCTCTCCGCTCGGGGCTCTGCCCCACTCGGGGCCCCTCACCGCTCAGGGCCCCTCTCCGCTCAGGAACCCCTCTCCGCCCCGGGCCCCTCTCCGCTCGGGGCTCCGCCCCACTCGGGGCTCCTCACCGCTCAGGGCCCCTCTCCGCTCAGGAACCCCTCTCCGCCCCGGGCCCCTCTCCGCTCGGGGCTCCGCCCCACTCGGGGCTCCTCCCCACTCAGGGCCCCTCTCCGCTCAGGGAGAGGGGCACTGGGCCCCAGGTAACATCCCACCCTGTGACGACCCCCTGATGATGTCAGAGTTTCACTGCACCGTGAGAAGACAAGATCACGAAGACGTCTTTATAAAACACTGATCATAGAGTTTGTTGTACGCCCCAGACGGTTCGAGAACGCCACACGCTGTTTTGGCTCTGGTGCGTTCGAGGACCGGAGCCATGAACATGAGAACAGATCCAAGGCAGCAGCACAGTTTTAAACTCTCTCTGGTGTTTTGGGGGATTTTCCTTCGGTCTTGGAACGACTCAACGTATTTATGTCTTTCAGCAGCTGAAGATTATTTGGGGCCAAACTCTCGGAGGAGCCGTTCGCTGCCCCCCGGCCTCACGGGCCTCACGGGCATGTTCCTTCATGTAAGCTGGCATGGAACATAATCCTCCACGCTCTTCTCCGCTCGGCGTTCCAAACCCCAGACGTTCCAAGTGGGGGAGTCGACAAAGAGGCGACATCTGCAAACACTTTACATTTCACTGAGGAAGAGGCATTCAGGGCCCATCGGTAAATATGTGCATCCGCAGCTTCTTTTACATAAGTCGAGAGTCATGGAGCGACACGAGCTGAACTATATGAACACAAACAGTCCATAACTCCATTTTGTCATCGTTTCCCCTCGTCTCAGCTCCGGTTTCCCAGCCGCCCCTGAACGCAGCACTGCCGAGGACTGACGACGTCTTTGTGTTTAGAAACTTTCCTTCTCGTCTGAGACGCGGCCGCTCACTGGCCTCAGGCCGGCAGACGCCACCCGGGCCTCTGTGATAAATTATGGACCGAGGTGACTTCAGATTTTCTGCAGCAGGTGGAGAGGAAAGTGAAAGGTCAGAGGTCAGCGGTGACTGCGGCCTTCTGGGTAATGTTCAACTTCAGGTCATCACATCGGGTTAGGGTACGGCTGAGAGGGAAGCTGTTAGCCAGTCTGTGCTTACGTCACGCCATCAACTGTGTTGGCCCCCCCAGCACGTGTGAAGCAGGTGTGTGTGTGTGTGTGTGTGTATGTGCGTGTGTGTGCGTGTGTATGCGTGCGTGTGAAGCAGGTGTGTGTGTGTGTGTGTGTGTGTGTGTGTGTGTGTGTGTGTGTGTGTGTGTGTGTGTGTGTGTGTGTGTGTGTGTGTGTGTGTGTGTGTGTGTGTGTGTGTGTGTGTGTGTGTGTGTGCGCGTGTGTGTGCGTGCGTGCGTGTGAAGCAGGTGTGTGTGTGTTGTGGTACGTTTCTGGATCTGGTGTGAAACTGATTCACATTCTTCTCATTCCTTTGTTTCATGTTCGACTGCAGCTGTTTCCTCAAAGTGTCACAGTAACATGACTCAAGTTTCATCAAACACAACAACAACAACGTCATTAACATATCACTAACGTCAGTGACATCATGAACATAAATAACAGGGAGACTCCATGTTTGTTCTGTTTCTATTTGTCTCTGTAGGAAAACAGAACTTTTCAAACTCAGGGAGGGAGGGGGGGAGGAGGAGGGGGATGTACAGTATGTGATGACTCTACAGGGGTTGGTGATGTCATCAGGCCCCGCCCACCTGCTGAGACTATACGTGCAGAGTTTCAGAGTCCAGCTCCACATCGAGGACGTCCCACTGCTGAACAAGTCCTGAGGCCAGACCACAGACACTCAGTGAGGTTGTCCAGCTGCTGGTCGCTCCTCTTCATCATCCTCCTCTTCATCACCCTGGTCTGCTGAAGCTGAGGCTGTGAGGTCATGACGGGCGTCTCTCTCCTCCCCTGGGTCCTGCTACTGCTCGGAGGGACTCTTGTCCTGAGTGGGACCGAGGCTCAGAGGGTCAGAGGTGAGTGTCCACAGGGGGACGGGTTAGACAGACGCACACACAGGAAGAGAGATGATGAACAGAATCAGAGGAGTAAAGAGTAAAGTGACAGTTTGATGATCAAACGTGTTGAAATAAATTTTCATCTACTGCTGTGTGTGTGTGTGTGTGTGTGTGTGTGTGTGTGTGTGTGTGTGTGTGAGTGAGACATGCCTCATTGAACAATCAGTTATGTAAGATGATCAGTAATAAGCGATGTCGCCTGATGTAACAGGAGAGTTTTACCTCACCGGGCGAGAGAGAGCCAAGAACAACAGAGAGAGAGTGTGTGTGTGTGTGTGTGTGTGTGTGTGTGTGTGTGTGTGTGTGTGTGTGTGTGTGTGTGTGTGTGTGTGTGTGTGTGTGTGTGTGTGTGTGTGTGTGTGTGTGTGTGTGTGTGTGCGCGCGTGCGTGCGCGTGCGTGCGCGCGCTTGTCTACAGTGTGTGTGTGTGTGTGTCTACAGTGCGTGTGTGTGTGTGTGTGTGTGTGTGTCTACAGTGCGTGTGTGTGTGTGTCTACAGTGTGTGTGTGTGTGTGTGTCTATAGTGTGTGTATGTGTGTGTGTCTACAGTGTGTGTATGTGTGCGTGTCTACAGTGCGTGTGTGTGTGTGTGTGTGCGTGTCTACAGTGTGTGTGTGTGTGTGTGTGTGTGTGTGTCTACAGTGCGTGCGTGTGTGTGTGTCTACAGTGTGTGTGTGTGTGTGTGTGTGTCTACAGTGTGTGTGTGTGTGTGTGTGTCTGTCTGTCTGTCTGTCTGTCTGTCTGTCTGTCTGTCTGTCTACAGTGTGTGCGTGTGTGTGTGTATCTACAGTGTGTGCGTGTGTGTGTGTATCTACAGTGTGTGTGCGTCTGTGTGTGTGTGTGTGTGTGTGTGTGTGTGTGTGTGTCTACAGTGTGTGTGAGTGTGTGTGTGTGTGTGTGTGTGTGTGTGTGTGTGCGCGTGCGCGTGTGCGTGTGCGTGCGTGCGCGTGTCTACAGTGTGTGTGTGTGTGTGTCTACAGTGCGTGTGTGTGTGCGTGTGTGTGCGTGTCTACAGTGCGTGTGTGTGTGTGTGCGTGTCTACAGTGCGTGTGTGTGTGTGTGTCTACAGTGTGTGTGTGTGTGTGTGTGTATGTGTGCGTGTCTACAGTGCGTGTGTGTGTGTGTGCGTGTCTACAGTGTGTGTGTGTGTGTGTGTGTGTGTGTGTGTGTGTCTACAGTGTGTGTGTGTGTGTGTGTGTGTGTGTGTGTGTGTGCATGTCTACAGTGCGTGTGTGTGTGTGTGTGTGTGTGTGTGTCTACAGTGTGTGTGTGTGTGTGTGTGTGTGTGTGTGTGTGTGTGCGTGTCTACAGTGCGTGTGTGTGTGTGTGCGTGTGTGTGTGTCTACAGTGCGTGCGTGTCTACAGTGCGTGTGTGTGTGTGTGTGTGTGTGTCTACAGTGTGTGTGTGTGTGTGTGTGTGCGTGTCTACAGTGCGTGTGTGTGTATGTGTGTGCGTGTCTACAGTGCGTGTGTGTGTGTGTGTGTGTGTGTGCATGTCTACAGTGCGTGTGTGTGTCTATAGTGCGTGTGTGTGTGTGTCTACAGTGCGTGTGTGTGTGTGTGTGTCTACAGTGCGTGTGTGTGTCTATAGTGTGTGTGTGTGTGTGTGTGTGCATGTCTACAGTGCGTGTGTGTGTGTGTGTCTACAGTGCGTGTGTGTGTCTACAGTGCGTGTGTGTGTGTCTACAGTGCGTGTGTGTGTGTGTGTCTACAGTGCGTGTGTGTGTGTGTGTCTACAGTGCGTGTGTGTGTCTACAGTGCGTGTGTGTGTGTCTACAGTGCGTGTGTGTGTGTGTCTACAGTGTGTGCATGTGTGTGTGTATCTACAGTGTGTGCGTGTGTGTGTGTGTGTGTGTGTGTGTCTACAGTGTGTGTGCGTGTGTGTGTGTGTGTCTAGTGTGTGTGAGTGTGTGTGTGTGTGTGTGTGTGTGTATGTGTGTGTGTGGTTCATGTCTTTCATGAGGATCTTTATCCTCGACTCAATCAGCTGCTGTTGGAAAGACTGTGACAGGACGAGAACTACATGATTGTACATGTCAACCGTTTACCACACGGACCTGAAGTGGAACATGTTGATCCTTGTGTTGATCTTCATGAGGTTTAACACAAGGATGTTGATGAGGAACAATGAGGCTGTGTGGTGACGGTTCATGTCGATCCTCATGTTGTAACATAATAGTTCGGTACAATAAAGAAACAGTAAAGACGCAGTAATGTAATAATGAAGTAAAGTCACAGTTTAGAGAGATGGTTTTATAGTGAAGGTCGTGGTTTGTTTCATTCTTCTTCCTGTTCTTGTTCCTGTGTCGCTCGTCAGCCGGTCGTCAGAACATGAAGGTCCGGATCAAGGCGACGGGCGACACCATCGTGATGAAGTTCGTGCGTCCGAACCCGGACGTGAAGCTGGAGGGTTACGTCCTGGGCTACGGCAGCAGCCTGTTCTCACGACAGTTCATCCAGCTGCCGCAGGACGGGCGACCGTACGAGGCCGAGATGGGTGAGCTCACCGCATCTTTAATTTAATTTCAATAATCTGCTGACGATCGTGAGGTTTGATTGACAGGTCAGGTTCCATCATGTTTCAAAAGTCTCCTTTCATAATTCAAACATGGCTTTCCCATCATCCTTCTCTTCTGGCAGCGCTGAGTTCAAGTCCCTCAGGGAACGTCAGACGTCCCAGTGTCTGATGTGACTCTAGATGAGATGTAATTGAAACCAGATGATAGAAACAATCTGGGCTCCACTGGGAGATGTTTGATTTAATCACCTCCTCGATCTCGTCGCGGCTGTTTCTGCCCCGAGGCCGCCAGTCAGTCGGGGGCGGGGGGCGGGGCCAGGACCACCACACTGACCTCCATGACCCCGACTCACGGCCTCAGGCTCATCAGCCATTGGCCGGAGCGGTATCATGTGATGTTACTGAAAAAATCTGACAGCTGATTGATGAGGTCAGGAGGGGGCGGGGCTTATCTCCACCTGTAATGGTTGAATGAAGCATTGAAGAGACGGAGGTGACAGTGGTGGTGCATTCAGGTGAACTGGGAAAACACTTCCATCACTTTCAGCAGCTCAAAGAGGTCAAAGGTCAAAGCTTTACACATCACAATGTGGATCAGATTCACATCTGGACCAAAGACACGAAGAAGAAAACAGAGAGAAGAAGAATTCAAAACATTGAAAATAGAACAAACAAACGGACGAAGAGAAGACAAACAGTGTGTGTGTGTGTGTGTGTGACGTCAGCATCACCTTCATCACGTTTCATGAACAAAATCCAGCTACAACATTCTTCACGTTTGACACAAGTACTTTACTCTGCAGTACACACTGTACATGTATAACCCTCACTATGAGCATGTTTTGACTTTTGACGTTGTCCTAATGTCTTGACCTTTGACCTTCGGGACCTGATTCTGGTCTTGTCGTGGTCCCACTGTGATGACCTCATCACGTGTTGACGCTCAGCTGTTGGTTTGCAGACGCTGAGCCCAAGTACCTGGTCGCCGTGCAGCCGCTGCCCGTCAACGATGTGAAGAAGCACTGCACAGGTACCATGACCACTTCCTGTTGTCTATCTCTCCTGTCTGTCTCTCCTGTGTGTCTGACTTGTCTGTCATGCCCGTCTGTCTGACCTGTCTGTCTGACCTGTCTGTCTCACCTGTCTGTCTGACCTGTCTGTCTCGCCCGTCTGTCTCACCCCTCTGTCACGCCCGTCTCACCCCCTCAGGTAAGGTGAACCTGGAGAAGCCTCTCCACCTGGTGGTCGGTTCCATCAGCCCAACGGCCGTGCTGCTGTCGTGGGGCAACGACCTGAAGATGCCGTACGAGGGCGACGTCATGAACCAGTGTCTGGAGGACGGGTGAGGGTCAGGGGTCACAGGTCAGGGGTCAGGTCATGACCAGAGGAAAAAGGTGACCTGTAGTAACCCCGTCTGTCCTGCAGGTTCTACACCATCCGGTACCGGGAGCGGAGCAGGAAGTGGAACTACCAGACGTGCCCGACCAGCGACACGGTCGTCGACCACCTGAAGCCCAACACGCCGTACGAGTTCGGGGTTCGATCCAACAAGGACGAGCGCAGCAGCTCGTGGAGCAAACCGCTCGTCCACAGCACCAACATGGGCAGTGAGTCCGACCTCCGACCTCCGACCTCCTGAGCTGGTCAACTCGTTCTCATGTTGGTCTCTGTTGTGATTCACAGATCAGAAGGTTCAGAAGACGTTCAGGCTGCGGAACCCTCTGGTCAAACCGCTGGTGCGTTTCTCCATGAAAACACTTTCATATTTATATAGAACATTTTAATGTGACTGATTCAATTTAGTTTCCACTTAATTAATAACGGACTCTGAACGCCTCACCTTAGCGTGTTCCATGTATGTAGCATGTTCTTCACAGGTCAAAGGTCGAGGCTGAGAGGTGTCAAACACCCCGTGGTTGGCGATATCTAACATGTATTAATATATTGTCAGTTAAAACATAACTGTTAACAGTGACTCACTAGATCATGATGTTGTTTTGTGTTTCAGAAACCTGTGAAACCCCTCGGGCCTCTCACCCTGTTTCCTCCTCATCCTGGTGAGACTCCTCCTCCTCCTCCTCATCATGATGTGTTCAGTGACAGCGTGTTCGGGCAGCGTTGGCTTCTGTCTGAAGAATCTGTCTAACAGCTGTGTTCACTTCACTGTCTCGTAGTAAACGGGACAAAGACGCGTCAGCGTGTTCAGGCTGGTTTCACAAACTCTTCTCATTGGTCCAAAGCTCAACAGATTATCTCCGTTGAATCTGTGAAGAGCTTGACCTTTCATAATAGTCATCATAATAATAATAATACTGTAGATTGAGTTATTGATCAGGTGTGAACTGTTTCCTGTTCTCAGCTCTGCACAACCGGACGCAGCCGCGACTTTCTCCTCCACTCAAACACCCGGGGTTCATCGGAGCGCCGCGCACGTTCGGTGATTAACTCTCCTGCACACACACACACACACACACACACACAGTCACCTCTTTTCTTCTTCTTCTCCTCTGTGACGTCATCACGTTGTTCCCCACAGCGCCACCCAAGGGCCAACAGGATGCGTTGCCTCTCCCTGCCGCCGCGGAGCCTAAACGACCTCATGCGTCACTCGGTAACAAGACAGGCACTTGTTTATTTTTCTGATCCTGCAGCTTCGGCCGAGCGGGGGCGGGGCCTGGGACATGCAGCTGTTCTGATTGGCTGCATGCGAGCTGCATGCTTTGGGCCTGGTTAGAAAGTCGATCGGAGGCGTGGACGTGTCATCAGCTGATGTAAGTGAACGTAGCCCCGCCCACAGCAGCAGGTTGACAGCATCAGATTCGCTCACTTCTGCATCACGTTGGTCTTTTCTTCTGCTTTTGACTGTGGTTCTGTCTCGTCGAGCTCAGAGGTCCATCATCTATCCATCTGTCCTCCATCATCTGTTGTTGCCTGGTTGGTCTGCATGACGTTCTGCATGTGGTCCAATTCAGAGTGTTGGTTCTGCTCAGTCCTCAGTCCTCAGTCCGTCCTCCATGTCTCAGTGTCTTCTGAACTCTTCTGTATCTCTGAGGTAACGGTTCGTGGGACCAGGGACTTTGGTCGGGTCACATCGATTAAAAGTGGATCTGGTGACGTTGAAACAATGAGACGGATCCAGATCCACGTCTGTTGAGGTGAATCAGGACCAAAGACCTGAGACCAGATCCCCTTGACGACGGTACCTATCTCCTCTCTCGCTCCAGACGAAGGGAACTCTGTTAGAAACGACAGCGAGCGCCCGGCGGATCCTCGTCCTCCTGCCCTCCCCCGACTCCGGCCCACCACGTCCTCCCCCCTCACTAGGTCACCGTCCGGCGGTGACGGGCCTCAGGGGCGGACCACCCAGACCAGTAACGCTCCTCAGAACCCTCAGAACTCTGCTGGTAACTTCCTCCTGACGACTCCACTGCTTCTCTTCCTGTCACTTTACCTCCACCGTTCAGAGAAGTGTGTTTGTTTAGAGATGATGATGATGATGATGATGAAGATCAGTGACTTGTGGCGTTCCACCTCCTTTCTCCCTCACAGCTTTCCACCAATCACATGATCTGCTGAGAACAGCTGTGGCCAATGAGAGGGGTCAAGCTAACAGCCGGGGTAATGACCACCTCGCCAAGTGCTCTTTGTGTCCGTCCAGCTTCCTGTGTGACGTTTCCTCCAACATGGCCGCTGCGGCCTGCATGCAGCTGCACAGTCTTCCAGTCACGTGGCGTCCGCCCGACTCAGTGGCGCTTTGAATGACTGTGGTTTCCCAAGATTGTGAGACAAGTCGTGATCCTGTCACATCAGACACGTTCAGACCGTTAAGACCTGTTAAGACCAGTTCAGACCCGTTCAGACCTGTTAAGACCAGTTCAGACCCATTCAGACCCGTTCAGACCCGTTAAGACCAGTTCAGACCCGTTTAGACCCGTTTAGACCCGTTCAGACCCGTTCAGACCAGTTCAGACCCATTCAGACCAGTTCAGACCAGTTCAGACCCGTTCAGACCAGTTCAGACCCATTCAGACCAGTTCAGACCCGTTCAGACCCGTTCAGAACAGTTCAGACCCGTTCAGACCAGTTCAGACCAGTTCAGACCCATTCAGACCCATTCAGACCCGTTCAGACCCGTCAAGACCAGTTCAGACCAGTTCAGACCCGTTCAGACCCGTTCAGACCCGTTCAGACCTGACGGTGACTCTGGACCCTGTGTTTGATGTTCCAGGTGAAGGTCGGTCTATGCAGACCCCCAGCCCGACCGGCAGGTCCAGGCCCGCGTCAGGATTCCGCCTCTTCCCACTTGCTAACCACCGCCCCCACCCCTCGTCCTCTCGTCCCCGGACCTCCGGGACCCCTGGGGGTAAACCTCCCTGCACTGATGTGTAGTTCACCTCAGGCTCCTGCTTTTCTCTCGGAATGTTATCCTGGTTGCCAAGGCGACGGCAGGCGGGGACGCGTGAGCGACGGTGGTTGTGTCTTTTGTTTGCTGCTGAACGAGAAGAATGGAACGAGTTTGTGATCGTGACATCGAGAGAAACTAAAACATCAAACTGTGGGAAGAGAAAAACAAGTGAATCATTTCTAATTTCTTAGAAAAGACAAAAACATAAAGAGATTAGTAAAACAGTTGGTGACTGAGTGAATGAGGTCGTCTGGTCGACCGTCTGACGGACAAACGTCTGACGGACGAACGTCTGACGGAAGAATGTCTGACGATTGTCTCGACCGTTCTTCTCGTGCTCGTTCAGTTTCCAGATTCTTTTCCTCCGTAACGTTCGGTTTTCTCCCAACAGTCGATGGAAACCCTCCCCGCCGCCTTTCCCCGCCACAACTGGCCGCTTGGTTCCGACAGCGACCGGGTAAAGACTGAGACCATTGTTTGTGTTCCCTCATTAACCGTCTCCATTTGTACCTTCATGCCTTCACGTCCTTCATCAGTCTTTGTCCTCGTCCTTCATCCGTCCTTCATCCATCCTCGCCCCGTACTTGATCCATCCTTCATCTGTCCTCATCTTCGTCCTTCATCTGTCCTTCGTCCTCGTCCTTCATCCATCCTCGCCCCCGTCCTTCATCCATCCGTCATCTATCCTCGCCCCCGTCCTTCATCCGTCCTTCATCTATCCTCGCCCCCGTCCTTCATCCGTCCTTCATCCATCCTTCATCCATCCTCGCCCCCGTCCTTCATCCGTCCTTCATCCATCCTCGCCCCCGTCCTTGATCCGTCCTTCCTCCATCCTTCATCCGTCCTCGCCCCCGTCCTTCATCCGTCCTTCATCCAGCCTCGCCCCCGTCCTTCATCCGTCCTTCATCTGTCCTTCATCCGTCCTTCATCCATCCTCACCCCCGTCCTTCATCCGTCCTTCATCTGTCCTTCATCCGTCCTTCATCCATCCTCACCCCCGTCCTTCATCCGTCCTTCATCCATTCTCGCCCCCGTCCTTCATCTGTCCTTCATCCGTCCAGACCACGAGAAAGAAAACATGAACCGGATGATTTAGATAAAGATATCTTTCATTCAGACGAGGATCTGTCAGAAGAGTGAATGGTTCTTTAATGTGTTGAATGTAGTCAGGGCAGGAAGAGGAGGAGTCATTCTGATCCAGATCACCAGTTGATTGGGTGGAGAACCACAACATGTTCCACACTGTGTGTGATGTCACGGTGACGTCAGTGGACATGAGCTAGGTAGACGTGTAGATGAAGGTTGATCAGTGTGAACCAGACGAAATGTTCACACAGACGAGTGTTAACGTCGCTCGCTCGCCGCCTTGTTTGGCCGTTGCCGATGTCAAGAGAAGGATCTTATAAAGAAAACCCTTCCGTCAGCTGGAAGCTTGACAGAGCCTGTGGAAAATTCTTGTTCTTGTTGTAAAGAATGTTCCCACTCGACGGCGAAAGGGCTTTTGAAGAACGGAGCTTTGTGCTTTTTGTCGCCACAGAAACTGTTTCTCGCTACCGCTTGACGACGCTGCCATCTGGGCCGCGTGCTGTTGGTTCGGCCCGGTCCAGCTCCACGTCCAGCAGCCACGAGCGTCTCACTCCACTGAGAACATTGTGCTTTAGAACCAGTGTTTATCTGACGGGTCAGATGAGCAGCTGCAGGCGCCAGGCGCCGGGCGCCGTGCGAGCGTCTGTATTGTTTCAGGTTTCAGAACACTCTCCACCGTTCATGTTCCTCCATTTAGTCCTGGAAGCAGCTCGACACCCTGATTGTGAGGAATGTTGGCTTGTCCCCGACTGAACGAGGGAGGAGGGATTTAATTGGCTGCAGGTCCTGGACTCCAGCCTGAAAAACAAACGGTCCTGGACCCGCTGGGTTCACACGGGACGGCTCACGTTTCACATTGAACCTCAGCAGAGAGGTCAGATGTTCCAGGATGTCAGAGGTCAGATGTTCCAGGAAATCAGAGGTCAGATGTTCCAGGAGGTCAGAGGTCAGTTGTTCCAGGAGATCAGAGGTCAGTTGTTCCAGTAGATCAGAGGACAGATGTTCCAGGAGGTCAGAGGTCAGTTGTTCCAGGAGATCAGAGGTCAGTTGTTCCAGTAGATCAGAGGACAGATGTTCCAGGAGATCAGAGGTCAGGTGTTCCAGGAGGTCAGAAGTCAGTTGTTCCAGGAGATCAGAGGTCAGATGTTCCAGGAGATCAGAGGTCAGTTGTTCCAGTAGATCAGAGGTCAGATGTTCCTGGATGTCAGAGGTCAGATGTTCCAGGAGATCAGAGGTCAGATGTTCCAGTAGATCAGAGGTCAGATGTTCCAGGAGGTCAGAGGTCAGATGTTCCAGGAGGTCAGAGGTCAGATGTTCCAGGAGATCAGAGGTCAGATGTTCCAGGAGATCAGAGGTCAGTTGTTCCAGGAGGTCAGAGGTCAGATGTTCCAGGATGTCAGAGGTCAGATGTTCCAGGATATCAGAGGTCAGATGTCCCAGGAGATCAGAGGTCAGATGATCCAGGATGTCAGAGGTCAGATGTTCCAGGAGATCAGAGGTCAGATGTTGCAGGAGGTCAGAGGTCAATTGTTCCAGTAGATCAGAGATCAGATGTTCCAGGAGGTCAGAGGCTCCAGTAGATCAGAGGTCAGATGTTCCAGGGGATCAGAGGTCAGATGTTCCAGGAGGTCAGAGGTCAGTTGTTCCAGGAGATCAGAGGTCAGTTGTTCCAGGACATCAGAGGTCAGTTGTTCCAGGACATCAGAGGTCAGTTGTTCCAGTAGATAAGAGGTCAGATGTTTCAGGAGGTCAGAGGTTCCAGTAGATCAGAGGTCAGATATTCCAGGAGGTCAGAGGTCAGATGTTCCAGGAGATCAGAGGTCAGATGTTCCAGGAGGTCAGAGGTCAGAGGTCAAAGGTTCCAGGAGTTCAGAGGTCAGATGTTCCAGGAGATCAGAGGTCAGATGTTCCAGTAGATCAGAGGTCAGATGTTCCAGGAGGTCAGAGATCACAGTTCACAATCAGTGCTCAGAGATTAGAGGTCAGAGATCAAGGTCAGAGGTCAGCGAGCTGGAACGACCTCAGATCGACCTGAAGGTTCCACATGAAAAGATGAAGATGTTGAACTCAGTGTGATGTGTCGTCTGTTTCAGGATCAGCTGCTCGTCCGGCGACGCCCATCAACAAGAGGCCCAACCTGGTGGGGACACCTGGAGAGACAGGTGGGAGTGAAGGACCAATCAGATCTGTCCGAGCACAGGTTCACCGTCACTCGTTCACGCTTATCTTTCTCTACACATTCATTCCATCAGACAAGTTGAACAACTTCAAGCAGACGGACAAGTTGCTGCCGATCCTCAAACCCAAAGTCCCAGCAGCCACCACCAAGCCGACCAAACGGGAGCGGAGACCAACCACGACCACGACTGCAACGCCGACGACACCTGGTTCGAGCTCACTTCCTGTCTGTTTCCAGTAAACTGGGTGGAGCCTGGATCGTGACATGCTTGTGTGTTTCCTCCTGCAGCGACCCGACAGGGGACCTGGGAGGACTCTGACCTGTTCCAGTCCCAGCCTGCCTCAGACCTCGACGCCTTGGGCAGGAAGCGTTACGTCGGTGAGTGGAACTTCAGTTTAATACTCGAGTCCCTGTGACGAGAGGATTTTGACCGACCCCTCCCCCTCCCCCTCAGCGCCGCACGTCGTCTACCAGACAGGCAAGAAACCGAACGAGCCTTGTTCCATCACCTCCTCCCTCAACTTCTTCCCCGGAGCCGAACTGGGCGAGACCAATGTGACGGCTCCGCCCAGGAACCCTCCCTCCAACCTCACTGTGGTGACGGTGGAGGGATGTCCGTCTTTCATCATCCTGGACTGGGAGAAAACCGACAACGACACCACAGGTACGAGGAAACCGGTCCAGACACGCTGAGCTCAAGAAGACTGTGAGTTAGTTCCCATGATCCTGTGCTCCTTTCCTCAGAGTACGAAGTCATCTCCACCGCCAAAGGACCGGACGGCGAACAGGTCTCCGTCCTGACCACCAACCAGACCCACACCGCCGTGGAGAACCTCAGACCTGAGAGCAGGTGAGCTGGAATCAGGTCTCAGGTCTCAGGTCCGGACTGGAGTCGGACACATAAACACCAGGACCCTGTGGACCCTGTGGACCATGTGGTCCCTGTGGTCTCTGTGGTCCCTGTGGTCTCTGAGGACCATGTGGTCTCTGTGGTCTCTGTGGACCCTGTGGACCATGTGGTCTCTGTGGTCTCTGTGGACCCTGTGGACCATGTGGTCTCTGTGGTCTCTTTGGACCCTGAGGACTCTGTGGTCTCTGTGGACCCTGTGGTCTATGTGGACCATGTGGTCTCTGTGGTCTCTGTGGACCCTGTGGACCATGTGGTCCCTGTGATCTCTGTGGTCCCTGTGGACCATGTGGTCTCTGTGGTCTCTTTGGACCCTGAGGACTCTGTGGTCTCTGTGGTCCCTGTGGTCTCTGAGGACCATGTGGTCTCTGTGGTCTCTGTGGACCCTGTGGACCATGTGGTCCCTGTGATCTCTGTGGTCCCTGTGGACCATGTGGTCTCTGTGGTCTCTTTGGACCCGGAGGACTCTGTGGTCTCTGTGGACCCTGTGGTCTATGTGGACCCTGAGGTCCCAGGAGGTCTGTAGAGAAGTTCCTTCTCTCGACCTGCGAACGTTCAAAAGTGTGAACACGTCGAGTGTCTGTTAATGAGCCTGGAAAACTACTCACACGTACTAATACCTCGCAGTAAAAGTACTTACTAGGTGGGTTAGGGTTAATAACTTGGGGAAAGTAGTTCCTGAAGTTGTGGTTCACCTGATGTTTGTCAGTGATGAAGTGTTGAGTGTTTTCAACCTTTTGTTTTCTTCACAGTTACGAGTTCAAGGTGAAGCCCAAGAACGAGCTGGGAGTCGGTCCGCTGAGCGAGCCGGTGTCCTTCAACACAGAGTCAGGTACACCACGCCCCCTGACTGCGACCATGACAACCATGACCATGACCATGACAACAAGGACGAGGACCGCCGACCAGGACACGAACAGGACTGTGTGACGATGTGATGCTAACAGTGGTTTGTGTTTTCTCTCCTCAGCGGACCCTCGGGTCAGCGAGAACGTTTCAGGTGAGGTTCCATCAACAACGAGGTCACATGTTCACGTCCTTGTACTGAGGACGTGACCATGTGACCATAACGTGACCATACCGCTCCGACCTCTCAGGTAAAGACGCCATCTGGACGCAGTTCCCCTTCAAGACGGACTCGTACTCGGACTGCCACGGGAAGCAGTACGTGAAGAGGACCTGGTACCGCAAGTTCGTGGGCGTCCAGCTGTGCAACTCGCTCCGGTACAAGATCTACCTGAGCGACTCGCTCAACGGTGAGTGAGGACAAAGGATCCGACCTGAACTTGGAGAGAACGTTGACGCACCGCTCACCTGACGTGATCGTTTCTCCTGCAGGTAAATTCTACAACATCGGAGATCAGACGGGCTTCGGCGAGGATCACTGTCAGTTCGTCGACTCCTTCCTGGACGGACGGACGGGCCGACAACTGAGAGCCGACCAGCTGCCGTCCAGACCCGGTAAAGATCCGTCACCTGTGTGAGGGGGAGGGGCCGGGGCCAGTCAGCTGATGGTCCTGTTGTCTGTGCTGCAGGTTTCTACAGAGCCGTGCGTCAGGAGCCCGTCATCTTCGGTCCGATTGGAGCGCACTCCCACGTCAGCTACGTCTCGTGGTACGAGTGTGGAACACCGATCCCAGGAAAATGGTGAAGGAGTCCAGGGTCGTCCTCTGAGGCGCCTCAAGGAGGCCTGGTCGCCGGGCCCCGGACGGGACAACAGGCCACACCTCCAAACCCAGAGCTGTAAAAACATGTACAGGACAATATCGTCATGAGAGCATTTTCTGAAGTATGTAACAGCAGATGAAGAAGAGCAGGACGCTCCGTGCAGGTTGGACATGTTTCATATCTACATTCACATGTAGACTTCATCATGGGAAGCTGGCTCCCAGGAAAAGTGTTTTGAAATCATGTGAGATGTTAATTATCAAAAGAGTCGCTGTTGATACTCCTGCTGGTTACTCTGGTACCATTTCACAACCACGTCCACCAGGTCCAAACACCATGGACGAACGATACTGACGATACTCATGATACTGACGATACTGACGATACTGACGATACTCACGATACTGACGATACTGACGATACTCACGATACTCACGATACTGATGATACTCACGATACTCACGATACTCACGATACTGACGATACTCACGATACTGACGTTACTCACGATACTGACGATACTCACGATACTGACGTTACTCACGATACTCACGATACTCACGATACTGACGATACTCACGATACTCACAATACTGACGAAACTCACGATACTGATGATAGTGACGATACTCACTATAATCACGATACTGACGATACTCACTATAATCACGATACTCACGATACTCACGATACTGACAAAACTGACGATACTCACTATAATCACTATACTGACGATACTCACGATACTGACGATACTCACGATACTCACTATAATCACGATACTCACGATACTCACGATACTGACGATACTCACGATACTGACGATACTCACGGTACTCACGATAATGACGATACTCACGATACTCACGATACTGATGATACTGATATGTTCAGATCCATGTTGATCACACTGGTCGGATTGTTGGTCCTTTAATCAACTCAAGAACACGTGAACAGACTCGCTGCTGCCTCCTCTGGTGGGAGGCATCCACTGCAATCTGCTCAACAAGATGTATTTATATGTATATGTAGAGGATGAATTTTTTTGATACATTTTTGCAGATGCATTTTTTTGGATCAGGGCTACGAGCTAACGTGCTAATTGTGTCTTCTATTAGCCAGCCACCTGCACACCAGCGCCCCCCTGCGGAGGGTGTAGCAGCGTGTGAACAGTGAACTGTGCCTTTAACGCTGACTCTTCTCGTAAATCCTGTTTTTCTACATACATTTGTTTCTATATTGATTTTCTACAATAAAGACATTTGATCTTTTGTAAAAAAAAAAGCTGTTTTTTTTTCCCTGTTAGATTAGCATGTAGCTCCCGAAGCCTCAGTGCAATCGAACAGGACAAGTTCAAGTAGTGGTGCATGTTTCAGGGAGCAGATCGAACTGGAACATGTTGAATGTGCTACAGGAGCCTCTGTTTCAGAACTACAGCCCCCAGAGTGCTTTGGGAAACGTAACCAGGAAGTGTAACATCGTCACTCAGTGAGTGAGCTGAGCCGTGAGGGTTCTGTCGGGTTCTGTTCACATTTAGTCAGACTGATGTGACTGTGACCTTGATTCACCTTAATCCTGGTCGTCACGGCGCCTGCTGCTGGTCGTCACGGCGCCTGCTGCTGGTCGTCACGGCGCCTGGTGTCCGGATCATGTGACACAGTTACAGTCCAACACAAAACCAACATCTGCTGAATTTATGAAACACGATCCAGTAAAACTGTACTTTTTATTTCAAGTGACTTGGGTTACCATGGTGATGTATGATAAACATGTAGAAACCAGACTGTGATAATGAATTCATTGATCAATGAACTGCTGCTCATCAGATAGTCAATGAGTCCTTTGATCGATGATCAGTTTCAGTGGTTGAGCGTAAATCCATCAATCTGTGAAATCCTCACTTTTCATTTCACTTCATGAATCAGAAGGAAAACTGTTCAGAGTCGTTAAAGCCCCCGACCGGCGCTGTTGTGACGGGTTACATCACTTTTCCAGTCGCGTCCCTGGAACCGGAGGATTATTTCAGTGGGGAGGGAAAAAAGTGACAAGTTGTTGACTCTGAGGAGAAATGTGGAGGTTCGCTCGCCGCAGGGCAGGAAACCTCCTCGACGCCAGTTCTGCTGTTATTTCATCCTCCTGCAGAAACACGCTTATATAACACGTGAACACATGAACAATGGTGAAGTCATGGATGGACACGGAGGCACAATTGAAGCAGCAGCTGCTCAGTCTTTAAATTCAGCATCAGGACGTAAGGTTTTTGTGAGTCGCTCGCTCTTTCTTCAGATTTAAAGATATAAAGAATAAAACAGGAAACAGAATCAACTCAGGATGATCTGGTGGTTTCTCTGTTTTCTCATGTTGTTCACGAGCCGACTCTTCGGGCTCAACATCTTCATCTGGTTCTGACCATGTTTCAGCTCCGTTATGATTATTACGCTTCTTAACAGGAAACAACAGAAGCCTGAGACGACAGAGGGAGGACGAGGGAGGAAGAAGAGGTAGGACGAGGGAGGACGAGGGAGGAAGAAGAGGGAGGACGAGGGAGGAAGAAGAGGGAGGACGAGGGAGGACGAGGGAGCACGGGGGAGGAAGAAGAGGGAGCACGAGGGAGGAAGAAGAGGTAGGACCAGGGAGGAAGAAGAGGTAGGACGAGGGAGGACGAGGGAGGAAGAAGAGGGACGACGAGGGAGGACGAGGGAGGAAGAAGAGGTAGGACGAGGGAGGAAGAAGAGGTAGGACGAGGGAGGACGAGGGAGGAAGAAGAGGGAGGACGAGGGAGGACGAGGGAGGAAGAAGAGGGAGGACGAGGGAGGACGAGGGAGGAAGAAGAGGTAGGACGAGGGAGGACGAGGGAGGAAGAAGAGGGAGGACGAGGGAGGACGAGGGAGGAAGAAGAGGGAGGACGAGGGAGGACGAGGGAGGAAGAAGAGGTAGGACGAGGGAGGAAGAAGAGGTAGGACGAGGGAGGACGAGGGAGGAAGAAGAGGGACGACGAGGGAGGACGAGGGAGGAAGAAGAGGGACGACGAGGGAGGACGAGGGAGGAAGAAGAGGTAGGACGAGGGACGACGAGGGAGGAAGAAGAGGGACGACGAGGGACGACGAGGGAGGAAGAAGAGGTAGGACGAGGGAGGACGAGGGAGGAAGAAGAGGGACGACGAGGGACGACGAGGGAGGAAGAAGAGGTAGGACGAGGGAGGACGAGGGAGGAAGAAGAGGTAGGACGAGGGAGGACGAGGGAGGAAGAAGAGGGAGGACGAGGGAGGACGAGGGAGGAAGAAGAGGGAGGACGAGGGAGGACGAGGGAGGAAGAAGAGGGAGGAAGAGGGAGGATGAGGGAAGGAAGAGGGAGGATGAGGGAAGGAAGAGGGGGCGAGGTCCCTCGTCCTCCCTCAGATTAGACCAGATCAGACCAGATCAGACCAGATCAGATCAGACCAGATCAGACCAGATCAGATCAGACCAGATCAGACCAGATCAGATCAGATCAGATCAGACCAGACCAGATCAGACCAGATCAGACCAGACCAGACCAGACCAGATCAGACCAGACCAGACCAGACCAGACCAGACCAGACCAGACCAGACCAGATCAGACCAGACCAGATCAGATCAGATCAGATCAGATCAGATCAGATCAGATCAGATCAGATCAGACCAGATCAGATCAGACCAGACCAGACCAGACCAGACCAGACCAGACCAGATCAGATCAGATCAGATCAGATCAGACCAGACCAGACCAGACCAGACCAGACCAGACCAGATCAGATCAGATCAGATCAGACCAGACCAGACCAGACCAGACCAGACCAGACCAGACCAGATCAGACCAGACCAGACCAGACCAGACCAGATCAGATCAGATCAGATCAGATCAGATCAGATCAGATCAGATCAGATCAGACCAGACCAGACCAGACCAGACCAGACCAGACCAGATCAGACCAGATCAGACCAGACCAGACCAGACCAGACCAGATCAGATCAGATCAGATCAGACCAGACCAGACCAGATCAGACCAGATCAGATCAGATCAGATCCAAAACTTTGACAAAAGCATGTTGAGGAACAGACGATGTTCAAACTCACGAGTTCCTCTGCTGACTGTCGAGCTGAACGTGACAAACGAGTTCCTGACAGACTGACAGCTGGGGGGTCAGAGGTCAGACTGTTTCAGGGGCATCAAGCTATTCCAACATGTCATTTCAATTCTTCACACAACTCTACATGTTCATTAACGTTCCGAGGGTTTTATGACTCGTTAGGACGGAGGTGGTCATCAGACACGTGACGCTCACAGACCTGAGAGACGCGTCAACCAGAGGAGGGCGGAGGGAGGCGGAGACTTATGGGCTCGTCGGCAAACACATGAAGAAGAAGAAGCTTTTTGTTTAAATCATGTCCGTGAGAAATATGACATCATGTGCATGAGAAATATTCCACCACGAACAGAAAAGATTACAATTATGTTCTATTAAATCTGAATTCTAACGATCAGGAACAGTTTATTTTACTGATCATCTGTTTATGGCCTAAACCACCACGGCATAATCTGATTGGCTGTTGGAGCTGACCTTCCTGATTGGACTGTTTCTTTCAAACATCGCGGCCATTTTGATTGTGTCTGTCTGTCTGTGTGTGTGTGTGTGTGTGTGCGTGTGTTTGTGTGTTGACTGTATCAGCTACAGAGTGTAGACGTCTCACTCTGTTATTTATCAGTAAAATCAACTACAGACTCCGTCTGTGATTATCTTCAGTTTCCTGATTCACCTGGAAGCTTTGATCTGTGTTAACTTGAGGTTTTAGATTATGAAGTGTGTGTGTGTGTGTGTGTGTGTGTGTGTGTGTGTGTGTGTGTGTGTGTGTGTGTGTAACATATTGAACGTGTCCAGGTCGGTGAGCACGATGAAAGTATTGAGCATGTGCAGATCTCACACGTCGTTAAGTGGACGAGGTGTTGGAGGAAGAGCAGACGGGAGCAACACGTGCACCAGGAGGAAGTCCATGTGTCCAGGGAACCTGAGCACACACCTGTCCTTGAGCTGCCGAGCTGGGATCCATCAAACCCTCTTACACAATCCAGGACTGCGTCGTCCTTGACTGCAGAGGGGACGTCCTGGTCCTGGTTCTGGTTCTGGCCCTGGTCCTGGTCCTGGTCCTGGCCCTGGTCCTGGCCCTGGCCCTGGTCCTGGTCCTGGTCCTGGTCCTGGCCCTGGTCCCGGTCCTGGTCCTGGACCTGGCCCTGGTCCCGGTCCTGGTCCTGGAGCGTGACCCTCACTCGATTCCAACGAACTCGTGTGTTCGTCAGCCGACGCTCCAGGACTCACCACGTGTAAATAAACTCTCCCCTGCTCCACGTTCAAAGCTTCAGTATGATAATGATCATATCACATATATTATAAACATTATATAGAGAATCTGGATGTTTCCCTCAGTGACACAGTCGACTGTTCATCGCAAAGATGTGACTCTAACACCCCTGAAGAATGAACAGGAAGTCGTCCCTTCAGAATAAATTGTTGAACTTCCTGGTGTCACACGTGTTGTTGCTCCTCTGGGACTTTCACCATCTGCTGTCCTGGACATTTTCCTCGTGAGTTTCAAACAAAAGCCAGAACCCGGAGCAGAAGACGTCACTTCATCATTCGGCCCCGCCGGGCCCTGATGCCTCCAGCAGACAGGAAGCAGGGCCAAGACCAGACCTGATGGACCGAACAGAGGGTGAGGAGGAGGAGGAGCAGACGAGCTGTTTGAGGTACTTGTACTGTACTGCAGTATTTTCTACCTGTTCTTCTTCTTCTTCACTTTAGATCATCATCCTCTTTTCACACATCAATCACTGGATTCATCAGGATATTTTCCTGCGATGCTTTTAGTTCTTGACATGTTTGAGGTATTGTCATAAATGTGAGTCTGGTTATTGTTGATGTGCTGTAGATTGTGGAGAAGACGTTGGACGTGATGATCTGTGCTGTCGTCACGTCTCATCACTGCTCCTCGGTAACAAGAGGCAGATGTTTCTGTCCGGAGCAGTTTGAGTTTCATCTGTCGTCAGTAAATCAAACACCACTCGTTTGCCTCAGATCCACTCAACACTTAGTTTGTGCACAGAACAAGTTATTTTTCCACAAGATTCACAGCTGCGGCTAACAGTGGCTAACAGCAACTAACGGTTTGATTTCTTGGTGAAATGTTTGAACCTTTGGGTTCAAATGTGTTTTTTGTCCGACTTGTTCGACTTTGTCGTCTTGTGTTCTGATCACAGACTGAATCAAGATAGACGTCATGTCAGCTCCCAAATCATCTCTATCGCCCCCTGGTGTCTGACTGCAGTATAGGTCATGGTTCATATCCCCTCTGCTAACGTGGAGGGGGGCGGGGCTTATGACCTGTACTGCAGTCAGGCACCAGGGGGCGATAGAGTTGATTTGGTTTCATGTCGTCCATCTTTATTTACAGTCTGTGATCAGACAATTCCTGTTTCTCAGAACGTTGACTGAACCACAGATTAGATCTGAGAATGAAACAGTCAGACTCAAACCACACACACACACACACACACACACACACACACACACACACACTCACACTCACACTCACCAGGACCCAGTGGTGGAGGAAAACCCCTGACAGCACTCATGAAGTCACCAAACCAAACATTGTAACTCCACATCTGCTTCCAGTAAGAGGAGGCCGGACCAGATCCTCCACAACGTTTCTACTGAGTAGCTTTAATGTGTTTCAGACGCCACCCGGCCCGCCTGCACACCCCCGCAGAGGAAACCAGGGGTCACACCAGGATGGGTTATATAACAGAGACTCGCTCTAATGTCTTTTTACAGGTTCAAGAGGATACATGAGTTTTTCTGTTTGTTGACTTTCCTTCACAGAGACCAGACGCACACTGAACAGAACTGAGTCCGCAGTGGTCTTCTGTCTCTGTGGGGGCCCCTGGTCCCTCTGGTCTCTGGTCCCTCTGATCCCTCTGGTCTCTGGTCCCTCTGATCCCTGGTCTCTGGTCCCTCTGATCCCTGGTCCCTGGTCCCTCTGGTCCCTCTGGTCATGGACCCTGGTCATGGTCCCTCTGGTCATGGACCCTGGTCATGGTCCCTGGTCCCTCTGGTCCCTCTGGTCATGGACCCTGGTCATGGTCCCTCTGGTCATGGACCCTGGTCATGGTCCCTGGTCCCTCTGGTCATGGACCCTGGTCCCTGGTCTCTGGTCCCTCTGATCCCTGGTCCCTCTGGTCCCTCTGATCCCTGGTCCCTGGTCCCTCTGGTCCCTCTGGTCATGGACCCTGGTCCCTCTGGTCCCTCTGGTCATGGTCCCTGGTCCCTGGTCCCTCTGGTCATGGACCCTGGTCGTGGTCCCTGGTCCCTGGTCCCTCTGGTCATGGACCCTGGTCATGGTCCCTGGTCCCTCTGGTCATGGACCCTGGTCCCTGGTCTCTGGTCGGCCTGCTGTGAACTGGATGTCTGGTTCGAGGTCAGAGTTTGGTTGTCACCTCTGAGCTGCAGGTTTCAGTCAAGTGGAAACTACTACTAAGTTGTCTGAGACTTTCAAAATAAAGTGTCTCATTTCATCTTCATCAAGTGACAGAAAACTTCTGCTTCACTTCACCTCAGTGACGAGAACATCAGATATGAGTTATTCCCGCTCTCCCGACAGTGACACTGGAGTGTTTATATAGAAGAAGCAGCTGATTTCACTCGTACTTCACGACTCCGTCCCTGGTGTCAGTGACGTGATGTGTGGTGAGGTTGGGTCCGCGCTGTGAGTCCAGGCAGAAAAAATACTAATGAAGACTAATGGTCGTTAAAGGCTTTAAGGAGCCTTGACTCTGGACATGGACTCTACTGTACCTCCTTTCTGTTAGAGACAAGTGAGAAGCATCGGCAGCTTCAGACAGAATCATGATAAACCCGGAGGCAAAGCTCAAGACCTGTTCAGATCATTAAAGACCAGTTCAGACCATTAAAGACCAGTTCAGACCATTACAGACCATTAAAGACCAGTTCAGACCATTACAGCTCATTAAAGACCAGTTCAAACCATTAAAGACCAGTTCAGACTATTACAGACCATTAAAGACCAGTTCAGACCATTAAAGACCAGTTCAGATCATTAAAGACCAGTTCAGATCATTAAAGACCAGTTCAGACCATTAAAGACCAGTTCAGACCATTACAGACCATTAAAGACCAGTTCAGACCATTAAAGACCAGTTCAGACCATTACAGACCATTAAAGACCAGTTCAGACCATTAAAGACCAGTTCAGACCATTACAGACCATTAAAGACCAGTTCAGACCATTAAAGACCAGTTCAGATCATTAAAGACCAGTTCAGACCATTACAGACCATTAAAGACCAGTTCAGATCATTAAAGACCAGTTCAGACCATTACAGACCAAAAAAGACCAGTTCAGACCATTAAAGACAAGTTCAGACCATTAAAGACCAGTCAGATCATTAAAGACCAGTTCAGATCATTACAGACCATTTAAGACCAGAAACGTTTCAACTGCAGCTTCCAAATATAAACATTGGTTTAAAAAGGAAATTTATTTATACATCAAGTCAAATACAAGAACAGAAGTATTATATTTAATATGGAGTTCATAACAAAATTAAATGACTGTTTGTTACTGAGCTCTGATCCAGTCCGGACTCAGTCAGACCTATGTGAGTCAAAGTAGAGTGATGCTGCCCCCTTGTGTCCAGTTCAGTCTCTGTGAACACGTTTGATTGAAGTTTTATAGACGTGGTCAGATCCTATAGTCGAGTGGTCATGGACGTGTCCTCGTCTCTCAGCCCCCTGTAGGTCTCGGTGCTGCTGGTCTCCGCCGAGATCGTCTGCAGCTTGTACCCCATGTGGCCTGGCCGTGGGATGGTGACAGGAGGGATGTTGGAGAGGTTGAAGCGTGAGAGGGTGACGCGTGGGATGTGGAAGTTGGAGAGGTTGACGCGTGAGAAGGTGACGCGTGGGATGTTGGAGAGGTTGAAGCGTGAGAGGGTGACGCGTGGGAAGTACTTGACAAACTGCAAGACATCTGATTTGAATTCCGACTTTATGGCTGTGAAGAGGATGAAAATCATAAATCCCTGAAAACACAGGAGCAGAAAGATGAAGGTTAGTCTCTATATTTGTTCTTTTTCCTTTCTTTATGACAGAAGAGTGATAAAGAACTATGTTCTTTATGAAGCTTGTTCGAGTCCAGTTGCGAATGATTTTCCTGTTAATCTATTGATGAGACGGACACGCCAAGTGGGAAGACAAAAGTGAAATATTAAGATCAATGTGGTATTTGCAGGACGACGAAACTGACGCACCTGTGAGGTTGTCAGGAGGCAGAATAAAATGCTGAAGACCAAGTGGGCGTGTCCTGTGGTGGCGAGGACTGCGTATCCCAGAGACCAGGACAGACACACTAACACTCCCAACAGACTGGACGGCAACAGACTGGACTGCAAGTTCTTCCACCAATCCAAGAAACTGGTTCTGCACAACAGAACAGGTTGGTGAGTAAAGGTTTATGTGAAGGTAGGATCTTTTTTCTCTGCTTGTACGCAGATGACACCGTGCTCTATTTCAACAATGTTCTATAATAAGTTACAATCTTGATTTTTGGACTAATCTGCCTCAATACTACAATCGGTGTCGCTAGCTGCTGCATTCCTATTGGACCAGAGACGTTAACCAGGGGTGCGGATGCTCTGTGAAAGATGACAAACCCATTGCCAGACGGTGAGACAGCTCTGTACTTCCTCCAAGAGACAAGAACCAAAATGGCGATGTTGTAGATGAGGGTCAGAGCGACTGGGAGGACGAAAGCCCAGAACATCGGTTTACTGAAATCAAACTGTTTGTCCGTATCCAGAGCTGCGAGCCAACAACTAGAGGTGAGAAGATCAGAGATTTTCATCAAACACGTAACTCAGATGTGAGTTTATTCAAACACACGAGCTTGATCAATGATGATGGACCCACAATTCCTCCTGACGGTATCCCAGAGGATCATCGACGGTGTATGTTGCTCCCAGTGAGATCGCCATGAAAACGGCAGGAAATCCTGAGACAGGGCAACAAATGAAAACCGTCAATATGATTAGACCCTGACCGACATTATCGGCCAACAGATATGAGCCTTTAAATGTGCAAATACAAGATATTTGTATTAAATATGATTCAGAAATATTACTAACGACATTGTTGATAATATATAATTAGTTGGTTATATATGACTAAATTATAAGCCAGGTTTTAATCAGGGGTCGACCCCTAGACATCTGATCTGTGTACAGTCGTTAAAGGGGTGGTCCTACCCCATCCAACAACGACGCTGAGCGGAGTCCAGTACGGAGGCGGCGTGTCGTTCACCTTCCTCTGCAGCACGCTGATGGTGCCAAACAGGCTGATCCACATGAAGGTTGCCAACAGGAAGAAGTGCAGCAGAGCCGCCACCGCCGTACACGAGCCGCTGTCCGGTTCCACGCGCTGGTCAGAGTCCAGGAGGACGTTTCTGTCCGACTTGATGTGCGGTTTGTCGTACACTCTGCTGGACTGAACAACTCCAGAGACGAAGGTGATGATGAAGAGCAACAGGCTGAAGCAGATGCACAGCAGCGTGAACGTCACCGTCCAGTAGTTCTCAAGATAATTTCTGTTCAAAAAAAACAGTTTGAGAAGCACATTTCAGCATTTTGACAGTAAAACTATCATCATTAATAGATAATAATCTCTTGTTTTTATCAAGCAACAAGTTTATTAGGGCCCGAGCACTGAAAGTGCGGTGCCCCCAGTGTCCACCGGAGGGCGCCATGTACCTGTAAGTTGGGTCATTTTTTGAGGCTGTTCCCATTTGTCAAAACTCAGGACATTTGGTGGACACATCAGAAAGGGACAGAGGCTTGTCCCCAGGTGTGACCCAGGGGCTCCACAGTGCCCCATTATGTCAGTTTGTCATTTCAGCCCAACAGGAAGTCGGCCATTTTGAATTTAGCGAATTTTTGCTAACGTCATTCTTCAACTAACTCCTCCTAGAGGATTAATCACAGCAACTCCATATTCGGTCGCTGTCATCTAAAGACTTTGTTGATGAAAAGTCTTCAGATGAAAAGTCAAGCCATGTTTGTGGCCTCATTGCAAAAATTGATGTTGCTTAATGATGGGGAAGTTCCTCCGCCCTGCAGTTTGACCTGATCCACCTCAAACTAGTTCAAAACACAATAACACTGTGATGCTGTGATATTTTGGAATCTGTCAGTGTTTGGGTGACGCCCTCTCTGCATCCTGATGCATCAGAATGCCATAACACCACGCCACGTTGTCATATGAAATGTACACGGTGTACAGAAACATGATGTAGTATAAGTGGGTATTTTCTATGGACACAGTGGACACGGGAAGTGATGTCCGCGACACACCTCAACGGGCGACATTGTGCGAGGGTGCGATCATCGCTGCTTCAGCTTCAAAAACTAAAACTTATCTTAAAATTGTGTGAATATTATCACTTAGCCCTCGATCAGGTGGAAGAAGAAGTGGGATCATTTACTGAAGTGAAAGTGAAAACTAATGGATTTATTAGTTTAGTCAGTGATTAACTTACTGTTCATCTGTACTTTGACCTTACTTGTGTCCAATGTGGTGAATGATCGTTATCATCAAACCCAGAAATGAAAGTGAAAGTCCAACGGTGGAGATCCAGTCCAGGGCGTCTGCGTACGTGTACATTTGTCTGACCGACTGAGGTGGAAACAGAAACAACATGTTTGAGTTCTAAAATCTGTACAACCTGAGGTCAGAGATTCTATGATTCAGTGACCCATGACTAATGATAAAAACACTCATATGTGAGAAATATGAAAAATACGAAATGTTTTTTCGTATATGAAAAACATATTTCTTATCTCATTAGTATTTTTTTTTGTTTTCCTCTGCTCTTCTCAGTTATCAACATGTGTTGATAACTGTTATGGTTTTTAATTTGGATCCATTAATCGGATCACATTTGAATCGCTCGCTGCCACAACGTTCTTGATTCTATCAGATTCGTGATGCTCACAAACAGAACAGCGAAGTTGGTGGTGTGGTTACAGGAGCATCGCAGGACTCCGTCTGAAGCGTTTCCTTTGGAGCAGCCGGCGACGCTCCAGTCGTCCACGTTGTAGTCGTAGGACACGCAGGAGAAGTCGTACAGCGACTTATTGCTCTCCAGCTGAAACAGCAGCAGATACAGCGTCTCCACGTTACCCACATCTCAAAGAAACATGAGGAAAATGACATGAATGATATTAAAGTTATAGAAGATCTTTATCTTTCTCTCTCCTTCTGGATGATGTATGCTCAGACTGGTGTGGATCTATGAAGCAAACACGTGATTGTAACTGAAAGTAATAGTACAGCTGCTTCTGCAGATTAAAGATGCCATAAAAAATAACCATAAACAGTTGCACTGGAGCAAACTTTGCCTCCTCTCACTCTGGGTCAGATAAGAACAAGTCATTAAAGTAGTAGAAGCCAGACGTTTGGGATCAGGGGGCATCTGAGTCAAAGACGCTGATGAGAAACTTCAGGCTCTGAACTCCCGCTGCTTCTCCACTACTTGTTCCTCTGCAGAGCCTCGTCTGGCGTTTCCATCCCTGCACACGAGCCAATCACAGTCCAGACTGTTCTGGTCTGCGGTTGGTCGACGGTGCAGCGAGCTGCCGGAGCAGGGACGTCGCTCTCTGAAGACTCGTGTTGTGACTGTGACATCACCTGATCACCTTCAGTCTCTGACTCGAGGCCAAAGTCAAGAATCACGGCCATGAACGTTTATTAATTTAGAAGTTACCGTGGGTCTGATCCACATCTCCACACGTCGGGACTCTCCGACTGACAGGCCGCTGACAGTGCCTGACAGGACCCTGACGGTGGCGTTAGGCCTCCTGAACAACCTGGACCTGAAGAGCCGAGCGTTCTGGTAGAGGACGAAGCCCAGCGAGACGTCCGACAGCTCCTGGCGCCTGTTGACAGCTAGGGTTAGGGTTAGGGGATTAGAAAGGGGGGGGGTTAGGGTGTTGGAAAATATGTTTTTCCCAAACAAAAGAAAATCACAGCTTTCGAATTGTTTCAGTGAGCTGTGATTGGTTAACAGTCTAATACCTGACAGTCGTTACAGTATTTGTTGGCACTATGGTTTTTATAAAACTACCTGGATGAAATTGTATATGTATCAGGGCGTCGGCTATGGACCCGTTTTCCACCACAACTGTAGCCGTGTTGTTGTCGACTCTAATCCGGTTGGCAACAAAACTGCCAGATGTTCCTGAAACCAGCACGACGCCAGATGTTAGTGATGATACTGACACTTCAAACACAACAATCATAAGTAACATGGGAATATATATGACGCCATCAAATATCTACCATCCAACACGTGAACAAGGATTCAAATGACGGTTCAACGGTCTGTCGGCTCTGGACTTTGAAATACTTGAGGAAAAAACAGTGCTGAAGTAGAATAATAGAATAATAAAATCATAATATGTCTTTTTAAAAAGCCCTTAACTTTGGAGAGTAGTGAAACTGGATCGACTTCAATGACCTGGACACAAGATGTCATTTAAACTAATATCAGACCTCTCTGAATCATAAAATACTCCGTCCTGTCAAAAGGTGGTGTGACTGACCAGTGAGAGACGTGAACTGGACTCCCTGAGTGTTGGCAGCCGGGACTTGTACCGACTGGACCACCAGGTTCGGTTGAACCACCTGAAACCCGGTTGTTTTCAGGTTGGAGCTGAAGTTCACAGACAGTTTGTCCAGAGACTTCGTCAGCCTGCACACGGTGGACAAGAAATACAATGACACCGCAGGCGTCAGTGGACGAGCTATCGCTCACAGATTGATCTTTATAAAGAAAGGTGTGTTTACTCCAGAGTGTCGTTGTTTTCCTCGGTGTTGTCCAGAGCGTTGGTGTTGAGCAGCTGGCTAACGGTGGCTACTGCTGCTACTCTGACACTCTGCAACACAAACATGACCACAGCTCATAGCTAAATATACAGATTCTGTTCTTAGAGTCGGTCCGGTATGAAAACCAGACAAAGCATGAGGGAGTCTTTTCTTCTTCTATTTAAAGTGATGGTCAGTACCTCGGTGGCGTGTGCAGACCCCAGCAGTTTGTTGGCGATCTGAGCTGCTGCCGTCACGTCTTCGGTCGTCAGCTCCTCCGGTCGCGACGTTAGAATTTGAGCGTTCAACGCCAACTTCCCAATATTAGTTTGGTTGATGACCTGAGAGGAAAAACATTTCTTTACTGAATCTCACAGACAACTTGGACTGGACCTATACAGTCAGTGATCGTCTTTATATACAGTCAGTGATCGTCTTTATATACACTCGCTGATCGTCTTTATATACAGTCAGTGATGGTCTTTATATACAGTCAGTGATCGTCTTTATATACAGTCAGTGATCGTCTTTATATACACTCGCTGATCGTCTTTATATACAGTCAGTGATGGTCTTTATATACAGTCAGTGATCGTCTTTATATACAGTCAGTGATCGTCTTTATATACACTCGCTGATCGTCTTTATATACACTCGCTGATCGTCTTTATATACAGTCAGTGATCGTCTTTATATACAGTCAGTGATCGTCTTTATATACACTCGCTGATCGTCTTTATATACAGTCAGTGATCGTCTTTATATACAGTCAGTGATCGTCTTTATATACAGTCAGTGATCGTCTTTATATACAGTCAGTGATCGTCTTTATATACAGTCAGTGATCGTCTTTATATACAGTCAGTGATCATCTTTATATACAGTCAGTGATCGTCTTTATATACACTCGCTGATCGTCTTTATATACAGTCAGTGATCGTCTTTATATACAGTCAGTGATCGTCTTTATATACAGTCAGTGATCGTCTTTATATACACTCGCTGATCGTCTTTATATACAGTCAGTGATCGTCTTTATATACAGTCAGTGATCGTCTTTATATACACTCGCTGATCGTCTTTATATACAGTCGCTGATCGTCATTATATAGAGTCAGTGATCGTCTTTATATACAGTCAGTGATCGTCTTCTTATACAGTCGCTGATCGTCTTCTTATACAGTCGCTGATCGTCTTTATATACAGTCGCTGATCGTCTTTATATACAGTCGCTGATCATCTTTATATACAGTCGTTGATCGTCTTTTTATACAGTCGCTGATCGTCTTTATATACAGTCAGTGATGTTCTTTAAATACAGTCGCTGATCGTCTTTATATACAGTCACTGATCGTCATTATATACAGTCACTGATCGTCTTTATATACAGTCGCTGATCGTCTTTATATACAGTCGCTGATCGTCTTTTTATACAGTCAGTGATCGTCTTTATAAACAGTCGCTGATCGTCTTTATATACAGTCAGTGATCGTCTTTATATACAGTCAGTGATCGTCTTTATATACAGTCGCTGATCGTCTTTATATACAGTCAGTGATGGTCTTTATATACAGTCAGTGATCGTCTTTATATACAGTCAGTGATCGTCTTTATATACAGTCAGTGATCGTCTTTATATACAGTCAGTGATCGTCTTTATATACAGTCAGTGATCGTCTTTATATACAGTCAGTGATCGTCTTAATATACAGTCGCTGATCGTCTTTATATACAGTCACTGATCGTCTTTATATACAGTCGCTGATCGTCTTTTTATACAGTCGCTGATCGTCTTTATATACAGTCAGTGATCGTCTTTATATACAGTCAGTGATCGTCTTAATATACAGTCGCTGTTCGTCTTAATACACAGTCGCTGATCGTCTTTATATACAGTCAGCGATTGTCTTTATATACAGTCGCTGATCGTCTTTATATACACTCGCTGATCGTCTTTATATACAGTCAGTGATTGTCTTTATGTACAGTCTCTGATCGTCTTTACATACAGTTATTATTTTTTCACGTGAACTGTAAAGAAGTTTCTCACTTCTTGAAGTATTTTATCGAGCGTCTGTTCACAGTCGAGCTCGTGTATTGTACCGAATACCGCTAATTCGTTGGTGATGAGGGAACATCTGGTGACAGCCTGAGGTTTACCAGCTGGAGAGAAAAAAAACCAGTAGTGTTTCATTATTATTGTTGTTATTATTATTATTATTATTATTATTACATGGTGTTGCTGATGGATGGATGTTTGAGTCACTGGGCACAGTCATTGGACAGAATCCTGAAACTCACCATTATTGGTTTCTTTGCCACAGACTTCCTCGGAGTAGGAGAACCATCCGACGGGTGTGCTCGGGAATGTGAACTCATCCAGCGTCTTGGCTTTGCAGAAATATTCTAAGAGGACGAGTTTGATGTGAGGATTAAATTCATATGTGCGTTTAGTGACTAGTTAGTGGGCTAGTTATGAAGGACTGTAGCAGAGCAGCTAACTGCTAAGGTTAGCCAGCCGAGCTAGTGCAACTCGGTCAAGTAAGTTTTTTGTATTTTCTCGACCATCTCAGGCTTCGGACTAATGTGTATTCAACAGAGATGGAATCAGAAGACGGCAGTTAGACGAGACTGGATTTCTAAAGTCATGAGAGCAGCTCCTACAAGCTGTAATGACACCAGAAGGTTCGCGATCTGCCAATGTCCAAAGTCCAAAATCTACTGGACATGTGACTGAGTTCAGTGATTTCAAAATGAGCTGGGGAAAAAATCAGAAACAAGTCAGACTTCAATAATCCTAGGAAGTTTTCTAATTCGGGCTTTACCCAACGTACCTTTTGAGCAGGTCTGTCCGGTCCATTCATCAGGACAGATGCAAACACTGCCCAGTAACATCCCGCCATTCTCACACACCAGAGGGGCAGTAGTAGTACCAGTAGTAGTAGTGTTGGCAGTAGAAGTAGTAGTAGTGTTGGCAGTAGTAGTACCAGTAGTAGTAGTAGTAGCAGTGGTAGTATTAGTAGTTGGGGTACTAGCAGCAGTAGTATTAGTACCCACAGCAGCAGTAGTAGTACTCGCAGCAGTAGTAGTAGTACCCGCAGCAGCAGCAGTAGTAGTACTCGCAGCAGCAGTAGTAGTACCCGCAGCAGCAGCAGTAGTAGTACTCGCATTAGCAGTAGTAGTAGTACTAGCAGCAGCAGTAGTAGTAGTAGTACTCACAGCAGCAGTAGTAGTACCCGCAGCAGCAGCAGTAGTAGTACTCGCATTAGCAGTAGTAGTAGTACTAGCAGCAGCAGTAGTAGTACCCACAGCAGCAGTAGTAGCAGTGATAGCAGCAGCAGTAGTAGTACTCGCAGCAGCAGTAGTAGTAGTAGTAGCAGTGGTAGTATTAGTAGTTGGGGTACTAGCAGCAGTAGTATTAGTAGCAGTGGTAGTATTAGCAGTTGGGGTACTAGCAGCAGTAGTATTAATAGCAGTGGTAGTATTAGTAGCAGTGGTAGTATTAGCAGTTGGGGTACTAGCAGCAGTGTCAGGAGGAAAAGAAGGGACCGATATAGCAGAAGTATGGATAGAAGGAACAAGAGTACTGTAAGCAGCAACAGCAGTATTAATCCCAGCAGCAGCAGTAGTAGTACCCACAGCAGCAGTAGTAGTAGTACTCGCAGCAGCAGTAGTAGTAGTAGTAGCAGTGGTAGTATTAGTAGTTGGGGTACTTGCAGCAGTAGTATTAGTAGCAGTGGTAGTATTAGTAGCAGTGGTAGTATTAGCAGTTGGGGTACTAGCAGCAGTAGTATTAGTAGCAGTGGTAGTATTAGTAGCAGTGGTAGTATTAGCAGTTGGGGTACTAGCAGCAGTAGTATTAGTAGCAGTGGTAGTATTAGTAGCAGTGGTAGTATTAGCAGTTGGGGTACTAGCAGCAGTGTCAGGAGGAAAAGAAGGGACCGATATAGCAGAAGTATGGATAGAAGGAACAAGAGTACTGTAAGCAGCAACAGCAGTAGTAATACTAGCAGCAGCAGTAGTAGTACCCACAGCAGCAGTAGTAGTAGTACTCGCAGCAGCAGCAGCAGTAGTAGTACTCGCAGCAGCAGTAGTAGTACTCGCAGCAGCAGTAGTAGTAGTACCCACAGCAGCAGTAGTAGTACTCGCAGCAGCAGTAGTAGTACTCGCAGCAGTAGTAGTAGTAGTACTAGCAGCAGCAGTAGTGGTACCCACAGCAGCAGTAGTAGTAGTACCCACAGCAGCAGTAGTAGTACTCGCAGCAGTAGTAGTAGTAGTACCCACAGCAGCAGTAGTAGTACTCGCAGCAGTAGTAGTAGTAGTACTAGCAGCAGCAGTAGCAGTACCCACAGCAGCAGTAGTAGTAGTACCCACAGTAGCTTCAGTTGTAGAAGTTAAAGCTGCGACTGTGAGGAGACATAAGTAATAATAATTATAATGAATAATAACAATAACTAGATCAAACATCAAACCAGTGTCCATTTATGAATCAGGTTGTTGTAGGAACAGGATTTAAATGGAGCTTCAGATTTTACATGATGCCAGAAATGTGGATGTTACATGATCATAATGTCTCAGTATGTTACAGTAACATAATGAGACATTAATACGTACATAGTGTTACAGTAACATAATGAGACATTAATACGTACATAGTGTTTCAGTAACATACTGAGACATTAATACGTATATAGTGTTACAGTAACATACTAAGACATTAATACGTACATAGTGCTACAGTAACATACTGAGACATTAATACGTACATAGTGTTACAGTAACATACTGAGACATTAATACGTACATAGTGTTACAGTAACATACTGAGACATTAATACGTACATAGTGTTACAGTAACATACTGAGACATTAATACGTACATAGTGTTACAGTAACATACTGAGACATTAATACGTACATAGTGTTTCAGTAACATACTGAGACATTAATACGTACATAGTGTTTCAGTAACATACTGAGACATTAATACGTACATAGTGTTTCAGTGTTACAGTAACATACTGAGACATTAATACGTACATAGTGTTTCAGTAACATACTGAGACATTAATACGTACATAGTGTTACAGTAACATACTGAGACATTAATACGTACATAGTGTTTCAGTAACATACTGAGACATTAATACGTACATAGTGTTACAGTAACATACTGAGACATTAATACGTACATAGTGTTACAGTAACATAATGAGACATTAATACGTACATAGTGTTACAGTAACATACTGAGACATTAATACGTACATAGTGTTTCAGTAACATACTGAGACATTAATACGTACATAGTGTTACAGTAACATACTGAGACATTAATACGTACATAGTGCTACAGTAACATACTGAGACATTAATACGTACATAGTGCTACAGTAGCATACTGAGACATTAATACGTACATAGTGCTACAGTAACATACTGAGACATTAATACGTACATAGTGTTACAGTAACATACTGAGACATTAATACGTACATAGTGCTACAGTAACATACTGAGACATTAATACGTACATAGTGTTACAGTAACATACTGAGACATTAATACGTACATAGTGTTACAGTAACATACTGAGACATTAATACGTACATAGTGCTACAGTAACATACTGAGACATTAATACGTACATAGTGCTACAGTAACATACTGAGACATTAATACGTACATAGTGCTACAGTAACATACTGAGACATTAATACGTACATAGTGCTACAGTAACATACTGAGACATTAATACGTACATAGTGTTACAGTAACATACTGAGACATTAATACGTACATAGTGCTACAGTAACATACTGAGACATTAATACGTACATAGTGCTACAGTAACATACTGAGACATTAATACGTACATAGTGTTACAGTAACATACTGAGACATTAATACGTACATAGTGTTACAGTAACATACTGAGACATTAATACGTACATAGTGCTACAGTAACATACTGAGACATTAATACGTACATAGTGTTACAGTAACATACTGAGACATTAATACGTACATAGTGTTACAGTAGCATACTGAGACATTAATACGTACATAGTGTTACAGTAACATACTGAGACATTAATACGTACATAGTGTTACAGTAGCATACTGAGACATTAATACGTACATAGTGTTACAGTAACATACTGAGACATTAATACGTACATAGTGTTACAGTAACATACTGAGACATTAATACGTACATAGTGCTACAGTAACATTACAGAAGTCAGAGTGAGGAGCAGGTGTTCTCTTACCCAGGATGAAGCTGAGGAGAACACAGACGTCCATGTTGGGGCCAACGGCTGCAGATCCAGTGTGTGAAATGAAAATATGGAGCTGAGTTCATAAAGAGCAGCACTATGAAATCATAAAAGTTCTTCATTAACCGTCTCCACACTGCAGCCAGGGTCACTGTGACGCGTGTCCGCCCCCGACTTTATCAGGAATCATTTCCACACTGAGATTGTTCTGATCTGGTCATACGTCTTCTATAAATTATACTAACCCAACAATAAGTGGATGGCGATTATTCATCTTGAATCAGATAAAGTCAGTCTGCCCACAGATTTATTAAGATATAATCATAACAACAACAAAAACAATGCTAGAGCTGCGAGCAAAAAACATACAACTATAGACACATGTGGAACCTCTGAAACGAAATGGAATGTTCATGGAAATGAGTCATTATTTTGTAAAAATGTATTCCATTAAGATTTGTAACTCAAACATTTTGTGGGTCTTGTTTCTGTCAAAGGTCAAACCTGCTCATAGTGAAGATCATCATGTATTTACACGATGTAGATCTGAGCATGTAGCTGAGATATGAATATTAAAGAAATCACTGAAGAACATAATTCAATGTGTCGTCATCCGTTGTGAGGATAAAGGTGTGTTGGAGTTTCAGCTCCAGAGCGCCCCCTGGTGACAACACACCACGATCACTGGTGACGCCATCTTGGTTTCACTCCTGCTTCAGTTATTACTTCTTCAGATTTAAAATGTGATGATATTTTTATTTTTTAAATTTACACAGTATTTATTTTTAATAAGAAGAAGTTATTGAATTATTTTTACAATTTGCAATCTTATATGATTGTAGATTTTTTTTTGCTTGTTTTATAATTTAATTTCTAGTTTATATTGATTCAAAAATGAATTGTTGCATTTGTCCTCAGTATTTATTCTTAATCATAAAAGTTTTAAAGTTTGACTTTTTCTTTCTTTAACTATGAAAATCAATGAATACGTTCTGAATCTCAAACTAAACTGAGGATCCTGACCTTTGACCTCCGACCTCTCACCAAAAACATGATCAAAGACGAACCAGGGTCATTGAACCTTCAGTTCTTCACTGTGTGTGTGTGTGTGTGTGTGTGTGTGTGTGTGTGTGTGTGTGTGTGTGTGTGTGTGTGTGTGTGTGTACAAGAGAAATGTCGTAATCACATGATCAATAATCAGTCTGATGTCCCAGTTGAAGATGAGCGCTGTCTGTGTATTGATCAGCTGATTTGAGTTTTTTGGCCGAGTGATGACAGAGACATCAAACAATAATCCATCATCTGATGCAGCGACCTGCGCACACAGCCGCTAATGATTGATGGAGGGGGCGGGCGGGCCGGGGGCTGTTTGAGGGGGCGTGGCCTGTGTATGAGGTTCGAGCGCGGCGTGTGCGTGGCTCAGTCAGACATCATGGCTCAGCTGGTCGAGTGTGTCCCCAACTTCTCCGAGGGTCGAAGCCGAGAGGTCAGTGATTCGTCTCTAAACCTTTGGTTATATTATTTACTGATTATTCATTTGTTATTTGAGCTTTTGTTTGGTTGGTCACTGATCATTGTGATGTCATCAGCTGATGAAGACCTGTGATTTGGGTCAAAAGCTCAGGAGGGAGTTTATCAGTGGACCTTGAGTTTTTAATTCGACTGGAGAAAATGTCCATTTACTGCGAACTGAAGTTTGACCTTGGACCTGTTTGTTCTGTTACCTGGGCAACAGTTAAACCATGCACAGGCTGAGGTCAGAGTTCACCTGGTCGGTCAGTTAATCACAGACTGACCCTCTGTTCTTTGTCTCAGGTGATCGACGCCATCTCGGCCGCCATCTCGTCCACCAGCGGCTGCAGCCTGCTGGACGTGGACCCCGGGGCCTCCACCAACCGGACCGTCTACACCTTCGTGGGCTCTCCGGAGGCCGTGGTGGAGGCAGCGCTGAGCGCCGCCCGCCAGGCCTTCAGCCTCATCGACATGAGCCGACACTCAGGTCCGCAGGAACCTGCAGCTGCACGCCAGCAGGTGTGACGCAACAGGAAGTGTTAACACGTGTGTGTGTGTGTGTGTGTGTGTGCGTGTGCGTGCAGGTGAGCACCCTCGAACCGGAGCGCTGGACGTCTGTCCCTTCATCCCCGTCCAGAACGTCACCATGGACGACTGTGTCCACTGCGCCAACGTGTTCGGACAGAAACTGGCAGAAATGCTGCACGTCCCCGGTGAGTGAGTGAGTGTGTCTATATATATATATATATATATATATATATATATATATGACGACGATCACTGACTGTATATAAAGACGATCACTGACTATATATAAAGACGATCACTGACTGTATATAAAGACGATCACTGACTGTATATGAAGACGATCACTGACTGTATAAGAAGACGATCACTGACTATATATAAAGACGATCACTGACTATATATAAAGACGATCACTGACTGTATATAAAGACGATCACTGACTGTATATAAAGACGATCACTGACTATATATAAAGACGATCACTGACTATATATAAAGACGATCACTGACTGTATATGAAGACGATCACTGACTGTATAAGAAGACGATCACTGACTATATATAAAGACGATCAGTGACTGTATATAAAGACGATCACTGACTGTATATAAAGACGATCACTGACTGTATATAAAGACGATCACTGACTGTATATAAAGACGATCACTGACTGTATATAAAGACGATCACTGACTGTATATAAAGACGATCACTGACTGTATATAAAAACGATCAGCGACTGTATATAAAGACGATCACTGACTGTATATAAAGACGATCCCTGACTGTATATAAAGACAATCAGCGACTGTATATAAAGACGATCACTGACTGTATATAACATGAGGGGGCGGGGCTCATGACCTGTAATGTAGCCAGACACCAGGGGGTGATATCTGTGGTGTGATTGCTCCACAGTTTTTCTCTATGGAGAAGCAGCGAGACGAGAGACGAGGAGGAGTCTCCCGGCGGTCAGAGCTGGAGAGTATGAGGCGTTGGCTGAGAAGGTAACGACCCGTCGTCACCAACCAGGAAGAAGAAATGTAGAGTTTTCAAACAGACCCGTCAGGTTCATTTCCTCTCCTGCAGTTGACGCGTGACGAATGGGCCCCCGACTTCGGCCCCGCGGACTTCGTCCCGTCGTGGGGGGCCACGGTCACCGGCGCCCGCAGGTTCCTCATCGCATACAACGTGAACCTGATTGCCACCAAAGAACAGGCTCATCGCATCGCTCTGGACATCAGGGAGCAGGGCCGGGGGAAGGACCAGGTGCATGCTGGGAGTCTGCGTAGGTTCCTCAGGTGGATGGGTGATGTGCAGAAGGTTTGACCTGTGTGTGTGTGTGTGTGTGTGTGTGTGTGTGTTGGCAGCCCGGGCGTCTGAGGAAGCTGCAGGCGATGGGCTGGTACCTGGACGAGGCCCACGTGGCTCAGGTGTCCACCAACATCCTGGACTACGAGCTGACGCCGCTGCACAGCGTGTTCCAGGAGGTCTGCAGCGACGCAGAGGTCAGGGGTCGCACCAGAGGTCACGTCATAATCACACCACATGCTGCTTCACGTTCAAACAACCAACAATAAATAAATCTGAACATGATCTGAAATATCAGAGTAGAACGTTTCGTTACGAGACTTCAGAGAAAAAGCTGTTTTCTACATTTAGAAATAATTCAAAGTTTATTTCTAGAAGCTCAAGTTGAACAGGTCACGTGAAGTAAAACTGCCTGCGGAGGTCAAAGGTGAATGTAAAGAAAAGATCAAATCAAAGCCGTGAAAAAAAAGTCCTTTTTCAGTTTGTTAAAGTTTCATCACTGACAAAACTCCAGATTTCAGAGGAACAGACTTCATGACTTGTCATTGTTGTTGTTGTTGTTGTTGTTGTTGTTGTCGTGGTCGTGGTCGTGGTCGTGGTCGTCCAGGCCCTGAAGCTGCCGGTGGTTGGCTCTCAGATCGTCGGCCTCCTCCCTCTGAAAACGCTGCTGGACTCCGCCCACTTCTTCATCCAGAGGGACGGACTCTTCGTCTTGGAGGAGGAGCACAAAGTCCGCCTGGTCAGCTGACGCATCTCTGTGACAACCCAGTGTGTCAGACGCGTGTCATTCACCTGATCTGACGTTTGGTGTGTCTGTATGTCGGCAGGTGATCAGCAAACTGGGCCTCGACTCTCTGGGTCCGTTCAACCCGAAGGAGAGAATCATCGAGTGAGTTCAGAACCAGAACATCAGGATGACGTTGTCTCTTCTTCTTCTTCATGT